>NC_135347.1:37178933-37316433 GCF_023851605.1 Tamandua tetradactyla | reverse complement strand
AATAGTCTCAAGCAAGCATGGCTTTCTTAGCACCATGTTTAATTCTTAATAACCCTAATGCTTCTGCCATTTCTTTGTTTTTTTTCTTCCCCATTAAAAAAAGTAGAGAAGTGCCCAAACATTTCTGAGCTTCCAGTAATGTATTAAAATGTCTCTCAGCTTCTCTGTACACAGTGAAATGCTTGCTGAATGCAAAGTGAGGGAGGATGAATTTCTCCAGGTTCTGTACTTCTGATCTCTCAAAACCTTCAAAATCTATCCTTGATCTCAGCAAACACAGCAGAGCACAATGTTATTTATGCATTCATTTATCTTTTCATCAAGGGTGGTTTATGTGGTCTTTACTGACTTTGGTTTTTCATCATCATTGCAGATCAGCATCTGCATTGTGTGCACTTGTAACAGGGATAATGGATCTCACTTACAATACCTACAAACTCAGCTGAGAGCCGTGCAAAGCAAATGGCCATAAATGCACCCATCCTGGCCCAAGTCCTGATGAATAAAAATGAAGATCTTGTCAAATAATAAAGTGACAGGTTAATTTACAGCATGGAATAGTGTGAACAGGGAAAGCACTGCTTTTCCAATCTGTATGAACGGTGCCACCTATCTGCAGATTAGCAGAAAGCTTCAGAAACACTAATTCAGAAATCGGGATAAATACATGTGATGTTGCTTAGTTTTGTAAATATCACAGGAATGGAATTGATGATAAAGGCAAATGCGAGATTAGACACACACAGTTGCTTCCGAACCAAAAAAACAAGATTCTCAACAAAGGGCTGCTGTATCAAACAGTAATAAAGAGCCTGAAGCAGTTGTCTGTGCTCATGCCAGTTTTCATGCTTTAATTCAGCTGCCCTGTGGTTCTTAGCTTTGACATTGAGATCTGCACGGCCACCAGAGATAATTATTTCAACCTTCAGGCCATCAGGCGTTCATTTTTGATCATGGATATGTAAAAGATGTTTTCTGCTTTCCATGTCTGCCAAATGGATATCAATAGAAGGGTAAAATAAGGAAAAGCAGTAAGTATTTGAAAAGAACTTAAACACTCTGCATTACAGAAATGTGAATTGCCCTATCAATTACTGTAAATACTTCAACTTTACTTGATGGCTATTTGGAAGTATTTTAATTTGTCCAAATTTTAAATTAGAATTAAAGCTGCCTCTAGTACTCTGATTCCAAAGGCATAAAATGTTTAAATATTTGCACTAAAATTCATATTTGGCATAATTTTTGTGGAAATACAAAGACATATAGCACAAAATTCATAAACTAAAACTTAAGCTTTTTAATTTAAATTTTTAAATCAAATCATTATGTGCTTTTATACAAAACTACAATTAAGAATATATAGCAGTCACTAAAATTTCTAATTAGTAGCCATAGAAATCTTTGAACAAAGTATTAAGATAAATCTCTAGAATGCAGATAGAGTATATTTCCCTCCCTACAAAATTTGGCTGGTTCCAATAAATTCTATTGCACAATAAAACCATTCTATTAACACTAAATGATAACAATGAAATTTAAAATATTTAAATCACACTCAATATTAATGGAATATACTTTTTATTTTAAAATTTAAATAAATAAAATAATGACTAGTGGTCTTACATATATAAGTAACACCAAGTAGAAAAGAAATTTATGAAAGATCACAAAATATAATAAGCAAATGCAAAATAGGATTTATCAACATTTTTCCCAATATCTTTTTGTAAAATGTGGAAAAATATGCCATAATAGTACTATTCAATAAGAAATCTATGCCTAAGAAATGTTATTAAGTAGATTATTGGAGAGGACATAACATTTGTTTACAGCTACCCTAAAAATAGTTGGCCCTGCATTCAAATCGAAAATCCATTGTCATTGCTAACTTTACAGCAGTACCAAGTTGGAAGGAAAAAGAGATACTACCCTGTTAGATGGATGCCAACAGTTAAATAGCATTGCCATTAATTTTAGGAAAATGTATCTCATATTTTAAGAGAAAGGGAAACAGAATGATAACATATTTACAAGAACAAAATGAAGTTTAAATTTTAACATTTTCTTCAAATGTAAAATCTCAACTATTCATGGGTCCCAATGCAAAGTGGGAAGCTCAATAAGTAGTATCTTTAGCAGGTTTCTTCAGCTTCTGTGATGAACTCATTATTCTTTTAATTGAACACTACGGTAAATGAGGAAACAGCCAAGTTAACATCTACCTCAGGAAATGTAAATTCTGTATAATGCAGAGTGCTAACTAAATAAAAATCCAAGGAGTGCTTACAGCCTCCGATCCTCATAGTGCATGTGTACTTTAAAACCTTTCCCATCTTATATCAAGTTCATAACACATAAAACAGTTTAAGTTGGCACATTAATGGGAGGATCATTTAGTGTGAATAAACCTCTGAACTCAAGTGAAATCCCTTGATTTCCTCCCAAATATCAATGGGCAGGAGAGAAGAGTTTGTTTCCCTAATATTTTGGAACAACAACAAAAAAACCTAAACTGAAACAAAACCAAAAAAAAGTTATCTTTATTAAAAGCAAAACTATCATTTTGTGACCCAGATCCCTCTCCCCTAAAAGAAGCTACTTCCCCCCAATATAAAAAGATTAACTTATTAATCAAGGTTACTTTGCTCATATACAACTGTACTTTTGCCTTTTCCTACTTTGACCCTCTTTTCCCATCAAAAAAAAAAGGAAAGAAAGAATGCTCCCAATAAACCAGCAAAAAGGCCAGAGATCACAAATAGTTACTTGCTAAAGTGCTTTCATTCTAAACCATTTTAGACTTGAAGATACAGTTTAAAATTATAGAAATATACTCAAAATTAAAAAGATGCAGTTTAAAATTTTGAGAATTCACTCAAAGGATGGGAAACTAGTATAAAGGAGAAAAAAAGGACCTACATATTATAATGGAATATTAGCTTCTTTTTTTATTTAAAAAGATCACTAATTCTGTAGGTTCTTTTACTGAGTTACTGCCAGATCCTATGCTAAAAATATTTGAGGCAGAGACTCTTGCTTTCTTATATATTCAACCACTTTCCAGATTTGCTTACTATTACTGAGAATTAAAAAAATCTGGATTTTACAAGAGAAGTTGTATAAGTTATGTAATCAGCCTAAGGAAGGGTCAATGGGTACTGGAGATATTGAGAATCTTCTTCCTTGCAATCTCAGATTGTGAGAAAAATCTCTCTTCTCCATTCCCTGATTACTTACTGCACTGTGCTCCCAGATTAAAGTTAATTTGCAAGTCCTGGGTCATTCTAGCAGTTAGGAAGCGTTAGTGATCTGGTTATACTGCTGTAGAATTTATGCCCTTCAATGAGGAATACTCATTTCTCCTCTACTCCCACTATTGGTTTCTCATTACAAATGTCCAAAATGAGATATATTACAATTTTTTATTATCTCAGTATATTCCCTGTTAATTTTTTTTCTTTTATCATTCCCTTTTATGCATGATCTTCATGGATCTCCTTTAAAGTTATTTAATTAAAAGTTCTCAGAGATAGACTTTAAGCACAACTGTTTCCATAGCCATTGCTCAGATGACATATATTTAGGGTAATTCCCTCCTCTTCACATGTACCTTTCTTCCTGTAGCATTTTAAAAATGTTATGTACTTATACTATTTTCTTTCATACTCATCCTTTATTTTCTCTTTCTAGAGAATTATCTTAGTCTTGACTAGAGGCAGCTCCTAGCAGCAATAAAACCCCTAGGGGTAAAGAGAAGACAAAGACCCACGGACCATGTTTATACAGTAAGTAAAGTCCTACGTCAAGCAAATATCTAAGTAAATGACATTCATTTGCTCCCCCTCATTTTGAGTCAACACGGGGAAGTACACAAATAATTTCAGCCCACATACACACATAAAAAACAGGTTGAAAGCAAACCTATAACTTTAGAAAGTCTAATGCATGGCTCAAGGATGAAAAATTATAAATAACAGCTAACATTTTTGAGGGTTCACTGTATGATAAGTACTTTAAGTGCTTTGCATGCATTATTTCATTTAATCATCCCCTAAACACTTTGAGGTAGAGATATTGTCTGTATCTATATTTTAATGCTTTGACACAGCAAATAAATGGCAGAACTAGGATTAGAGTCCAGTCTGACTCCAGAGTCTACACCACTAACCACTATGATATGCTATATAATATTTTTTAATTTTAGCTTGTGATAAGTGATTTCCAATTTTTAATTATGACCTTTTGCTACTTTTGCATTCTCGAGACAATAAATACCATGCTTTTCTATAGCATATGTACTATAGAAACATATATCTTTATGTGAAGAAAAAATGTTTAAAATGTTGAAAGAATATGTCACAACAGTACTATTATTACTATTAGTAATAATACTAATATGATGGCCCTTCTGATATTAGCTCTGTAATAACTACATGTCTCCCCTAGGGGTCAGATATATTTCAAAAGGTGAACTAAGAATCATTTGAAACTCATCAGCTAAAAAAGCACCTCACACAGAAACAACAAATATCCACCTACAAACTCTGTAACCTTGCTAAAATATCTGCTTAGAGCAAGTATAAGATGCAAAAGGTTTTTCGGGTGTTCTTTACCCAGGTTTCTAAGAAGCTCCTTAAAATAAGAAAAAAATCTTGTCTTTAAAAGTTCTTTTTGGTTCTGGTGATCAAGTTTCCCTCTACATTCATGGAAGAACAAAGCAGCAAAGTTTTAGGCTTCTGCAACAATATTCTGGATATTTAGACTTGTTCTCATAGGTTGAGTTTGAAGTTATAGGTAGAACAGGTTCCTGTGCCTTTATTTTGTATTTGAAGGAAGAGGCCAAAAGTGAAGTGTATGATTGGGGAGGAGGAGGAGTAAGTGTGTCCTTATTAACTTTAGAAATCTCTATACAATTACTTAAGAGATCAGGACAATAGCATCTTTTATAGTTAAACTGTGACTACATGGGAACAAAGAATGCCCACATTGATGGATAATTAGGATAGTTTACATTATTAAGATTAGGTTTAATAGAAAAGTTCAATTAAAATGTCATATAGTAGATTACATCAGTATTAATAGTTTTACTTTTAATGATATGGGCATAATTCTTGACTTTCCTTATTGCTGCCTCATGGAGTGCTTCAGAATAATAAAACTTTTGGGAAAATGTAAATAATAGCATGAACATTTTGCTATATTCAACAGTTAATGTTTAGATATACAATCTAGCGCTAATATGAAGAAATCATTAAAGTAAGAAAAGAAGTATTGACAAAGGCATAATCTGGTTAATGAACACTAGACATTTGATGATATATAGTTAGTGCTTTTAAAATATCAAACCAATATGAACATCTCTTTCAGGGATCCATAAATCAATTAATCAAGTAGTTTCTGAGTGACAACTATGCATGGAACATGGTGTTAAGCTTGAAAGTAACATAAGAAATACTTTTTCTAAGAGTATTATTTTGAAAAATAAAAAATGCTATTCTGTGTATTTTTTTTGAGGAAAGTGCCTTATTATTATCTAATACAGTCATAAGGTACAAATAAAAAAATAAAGTTCTAAATTAAAAGATAAGAATGCAATACATGCTCCAACTGCAACACAAATTAAATAATATCTAGTGGTAATACAAGTTAGATGACAAATCATAGAAAAATCAAGAGACATTTTTAACAGAGAAGTACAGTAAAACAAAATTTGTATAAGCTTATTGGCCACAGAACTAAAAGAATTCAGTAATTCATGTCTTTAACAATTGGTTTAATTGTGAAATTCTCGAGCTGTTATTTCACTTTAGGAAAGAATGTCATAATGGTAATGGAAGGATTAGTCACATGACCTGAATCTGACCTGTAGCCAAATGGGCTGAGAACTACCCTTGAGATCCCATATTCCAAAATTTCTGGCATTCTCTCTGGATTCTGTTGTTTTTTGTTTGCTGTATGGTGGGGTCACATTTCATTTTTTTTCCATGTGAGTATCCCATTATTGCAGCACCATTTGTTGAATTTTTGTTTGTTTGGTTTTTGGGAAGTGCATGGACGGGGAATCGAACCCAGGTCTCCTGAATGGCAGATGAAAATTCTACCACCAAACTACCCTTGCACCACTGGATTCACTTTTCTTCATCTTATGGTTTCAGTAGTACAGGTTTCTTCCCCATTCCTCCTCTTTCCTAATGCAAGGAAGCTGAGCCCTGCTGGTTGTGAAGAATTAAGGCATAATGATCCTACTAGATAACCTTTTAGAAATCTGCAACCAACGTTAAGAACAGTGATCATCCCCTTTTAAGTTCTGAGTTTGTAATGAGCAGAAATGAAATTTAAAAAATGGTACGTGGTCAAAAAGAAAAGGTGAAATCTTGGAAACCTGGGATTATTGCAAAAATAAGTCTACAAAGTAGAAGAGGAAATAAAGCAAAATATCTATTTTCCTCAGAGAACGTGAGTGGAGGAGGTGTGCAGTTAGATAACAACATCAGCAAATGGTTTAACAGAGGTACCCATGAAAATTAGTGTATGATCTAATTTTATTCAAGCTAGTGAACTCCACTAATAGTCATTCTTGGTCTGGGTGTTAAAATGTCATCTAATACTATAAAGATTTTTAGAATATTCATGGACATAAAAATTCAATACTACCTCAAGAATTTCGGAAGATACTTGTTAGATTTTTTAATGCAACAGTCTTTCAAGAAGTTCAAAGGTATTGCCCATGACCTGGGGCTTTCAAGCATGAATGTATACAGTGTAAAGAATTTAGGAGACAGTCACTACCCTGATAGCTGAAAAATGAGTATGATAGGTTATTTTTTTCATTCTAACTGTCAACATACAGTCATGGATTAATTTATAACATCAGATACATCTCTGCAAATAGCTGTACTTGCTTAATCACTCCCAGGGAGCAGGTCTTATGATGTAAGAACAAGATTTGGAAGAGCATATGAAAGACACCAGCTCTGTGAGTTAAATAATATTTGGAAAACAAAGAATATGGAAAATTTACTAGATTAGAGTGTTTTAGCTTTTAATCTGTGTTAATGTGGAACAAAGCAGCTGATCTAGAATTATTTCACTGGAAAGGAAGAAAGGCAATCTGCAGAACTGCAAATGGAGCACATAGCAGATAGGCTGTTAGAGATAAGAGCCACAAATGTATTATTGTATTATAAGAATATATAATTATGGCAAAATATTAATATATGATATATATAATATAATAGGGGTTCAATAAAATGTTAATTTTCTGGTTATGGATATTTCCATTTCATACAAATGAAGGAATATTCTAAATACATTTTCATCAAAATCATTACTATAAACTATACACATATTAGAAAAAGAAAGGCCAATCTGAATATTATTCATTTTTTAAAAAATCCAAATAAAGTCAGACTAGTAACACCTGCCTGATTAAAACTGTTATCTTTGTGGAGAAATATTTTAGTTACATATTTGCTATTGAGCTGGGAATTAGTAAAAAAGTGAATAGTAAGTATGTAGATTATTTGTTCTACTCTATAAAGGGTAAATAAAGCATCCAGGGCTTGAGATAGGGTACAAAGAACGTTTCCATGGTTACATGCTTTCCCATATCAAATTAGAGCAGAATTTGTGTACAAGAGGTTTGTTGACAGCCTACATAGGCCATAAAAAGAATAGAAGGCTAGGAGTTTGAAATCTAAATATATTCTGCGAAGTCTGTTGAGAGAAAGTTGGGTGAAGAAAGCAGCATCAGGAGAGTAGCAGATTAGTTAAGAGTATCAGATGCCATTTCTGAAAAAGATAATTTTTCTTTTAGATGTGGCTCATAAAAGTCTCTCCAAATGTATGATTAGCTACTCTTTTCTTCATTTCTACAAAGACACCTCAATCTGGTGTCCATCTAAGCCATTAAGAAGAGTCATTATTTGGCATGAAGCTAGAAGCATCAGCTTCACCACCTGCCCAATCTTGCAGATGTCACTCCACCATATTCAGCCTCAAACATGGGGTCTTCAAAAGGACAGTTAAAGGGCTGTTCCCACACAAGTGCTGGCTGAGTAAGAGCTTTGTTGTACACCTGCCCCTATTATCTTATGGGCCATTTAGTAGGAGTGAATTTTCTTTTTAGTACACGTTGAGAATTCAAGCTGAGGAAAGAGCATCTTATAAACTAAACTATACAAGATTGTATGCATGCTCAGAGCACTGCCTAGAAATTTTGCCAGAGACGGATACTTTCAAGCTTAAAGTTTTCTTTATATTCCAGCAAAAGTATCAGAACATCTAAATAATTTCCCAAGTTGTGAATAATTTCCCAAGTTGTGAACTAGCCCACAGAGTTGGGCTCATTTACTTGCATCTTCTGAATTTTTCTTCATTATTTTAAAAATAAATATACACTATATCTTTTCACTATGTACAACTGGGGGTGGAATAACATTATATGATTACTAGATGAAGAAAATTTTTTTACTAAAACTGGCAATATTACCCAAGATTATTTTTAATATTATGAGATTAATAACTATAAAGTAATAATGTTTTAAGTATTTCAGTTTATAGGCACTAAAGTCATATCCACATATACATACATACTGACACATGATAGAAAACCAAATAAAACCTACTCTCCAAAGCAGAACCTGGTTCTCTGTTATACATTTTTCAGTAATATGGTGGTTTTCTCTAGGATAAATGCATTTCAGTTATTGGTTTGTTGGTGACAGTTTTACAGAAAGAATAGATACTAATTATGGTACATAGTATAAATGTTTCAAGGCAGCATAAGGTACAAATGAACAAATCAACGATCAACCATTAAAACTAAATATTCTGTAAATCAGTCTATATTGTATCCTAGGCAAATAACATATGTTTAAAAGCTATGACTTGTTGTGAATTGTTACAAAAATTCATATACACATATAACAAAGTTAGTTCAGTGATTTCAGATTAATAAAGTAAGAACAAAACATTGTGAAGAACACTTAAGAACGTCTTTCTCAAGCACAACTATGGCTATTTCTATCAGTCTTTGTTCGGTCCTAGCTGAGTGTTTAAAATGAGTGTTTCTAGATGAGATGGTCAGAAGTTCATGGAGATACACGATAAGGACAGATTTTTTTTTTTTAATTCTAATGTATAGTAGAGAATGAAGTATTTGTAAAGAAGGAAAGGAAAAACATGTAGGTGACAGCCAGCCTACTGCATCTGCTATGTAGAATGAAGGGAATAACAGCAGCTACTAAGTGTGGTGTTCATTCATAAGTCAGGGCTAATAGTAACCTGCACAGTTTAGACTTTGCCCATGTATCAGGTACATACAAGAAGTGAACTATTCTCCAAAACTACCACCTGGATGGAGAATGAGTTGTAAATTTTATCTTTCCATTAACAATAGCTGAAAACAACTAAGAACTCTTATCAAGGTTTCTTTGAATTAGGGAGAAACCTTTCTTTTAGTAACAGTGTAAGGGGAAGGTTTTCTCATCCTCAGGTGACCTCCTTTATAGTGGAATGATCTGTGTAGTGTTTTAGATTTTTTTCCCTCTAAGCCAGGCAAAAAGAATAGTCAGAGTTAGAAGTGGTCTAAAATCTATGAATTTTTGACAATTGAAAATAAGACTGCTTAAATTTAAAATCCTATCTTTGAGTAGAACCAAAGACCTTACTATTTACTCTTGGTTAAGCTTTAACAATACATGGATCATAGATGGTACAGTGTTTGCAGGCATTTACAAAAAAGACTTAATTGGCCAAGAATAGAATCCATTCCAGTCTCCAAATTTTTATTTCATCTCAATTCCATTTAGATGGGAAACCTGAAATTGCAAAATATAGCAAGTTTGGCTTAGGTTCTGTAAAAAGTAAATTTAAAAATCTCTGGATGTCAAAAGGAAATTCCCATTTATGCAGTAACTTACTAAACCCCTAACAGTTTTTTTCAATTAAGGATTCAAAGTCTCCAATAAGTGAGGTATGAGTTAGAAGAACAGACCAAAGGAACTAAATGTTTTAGGTAGAAGAATAGAGAATTTAAGGGGACAAAATGGTATACGACCCCTCCACTTCTAGCTCTACATTACCATGCTGTTTTGCACTTTTAAACTGAAACTTTGCCCAAATCCTGCCTAGTGATGGACTCTCACCTAACAAAATGCGAAGACAAGAATCATTTGAACAGCTTGATAAATCAAGTATGCGTTTCAGTATTCAAGAGACATTGAGAATATAGTGGAAAGACTCTTTACTCTTCAACTCTTTAGCATTATATATGCCAGTCACTCCATAAATTAAGGCAGATGTAAAAAATTTATATAGGAATCAGAAGACAGTCATGAAAAATGACTTAAAAGTTGAAAAAGGAGACTATAAAGTAGTTAAATAAAGTTATGATTTCCAGACTACATAGTTTAT
This sequence comes from Tamandua tetradactyla, assembly GCF_023851605.1. Taxonomy (NCBI): domain Eukaryota; kingdom Metazoa; phylum Chordata; class Mammalia; order Pilosa; family Myrmecophagidae; genus Tamandua; species Tamandua tetradactyla. The sequence continues at coordinate 37,306,014 of NC_135347.1, read as the reverse complement.
AGAGACCAATTGTTGTATGTGTCTGGAATATTCCTTAAATGCAAAAACAGTTTCTCTTATATAAAACTGGGAGATGATAATTTTAAAATGCGTTAAGAATAAAGTGATTTTTTTTTTCAGAGAAAAAAGCTAAATATCATTTTAATAAAATGACATCAGGGTAAATATCTATGGAAACAAATGAAATAATAAACCCACTGTAGTTGCCGAGATCATCAAATTAAGAGACATAAACCAATTAAAAGACACTAATAATTTTGCACTTTAGACTAGGCTATTGTCTCTGTTTACATATAAGAGGTTCTTTTCTACTTTTTCTCAAACTCTGTATTATGTTACTACTTTAAATTTCAATGCTTTGGCCAAGTAGCACCTAAAAATCAATACCACTATTTCCTTAAAACTCTGGTTATACAAATTTAATTTCTTCCTTCTAGATTTTATTAGTTATCCTCTGCAAATTGGAAATAAGTATCTTTATCAGATACTTCAAAAATATACAATAATATATTGATACATTTCTAGAACAAGAGAAAAAGTATTTTTAAAGATGTTCTGATTTTGACAATGCTGATGCTACTTGAGTTGACTGCAATTTAAAAAAGTATTTTTATTGAGAAAGACTTGTTGACCAAAATGGGAAAGATAAATGAAACAAAAAGTTTCAGTGGCTGAGAGATTTCATATAGAGTTGAGAGGTCATACTGGAGGTTATTCTTATGTAGTATAAAGATATCCCTTTTCAGTTTTGGGGGTATTGTAGTAGCTTGAGGAAAATACCTGAAACTGTTGAACTGTAATCCAATAATCTTGATTCCTGAAAATGACTGAATAACTACAGAGCTTTTAAGGTGCGACTGTACTGCAAAAGCATTGTGACTGTCTTTCCTTTATCCAGTGTATGGACATATATAAGTAAGGAAAAAAAATAGACAAATAAATAAATGAATAAATAGAGGGAAGAGGGGTATGGGATTTTTTTGGGGGGGGGTACTGAAAATGTTAAAAAATTGATTGATGATGAATGCACAGATATATGATACTGTGAACCACCGATTGTACAATTTGAATGATTATATGGTATGTAAACATATATCTCAATAAAACTGCATTAAAAAGGCCTTTTATAAACACTGTATTTCATTATATAAATCATGTCAAAAGAAAATAATGAAAAGATAATACTTGAATGTTTACTATAAAGATAATCAGCAACATAGGATTGAGCTGACAAGTCTTTTCTGGTTTACAGTTCATATTTTGTCTTTTAAAGGGTAGTTGAGGGTGTAATTCTTACCTATCATGCCGGAGACCCGGGTTCGATTCCTGGAGCCTGCACATGTCAAAATAGATAGATAGATAGATAGATAGATAGATAGATAGATAGATAGATAGATAGATGATAGATAGGTAGACAGATAGATAGATAGATAGATAGATAGATAGATAGATAGATGATAGATAGATAGATGATAGATAAATTTTAAAAAGGGCGATGCGATGGTGGTTCAGTGGCAGAATTCTTACCTGCCATGCCAGAGGCCTGGGTACGATTCCTGGCCCAAGCAAAAAAAAAAAAGAGGTAGTTAAGGGTGGGCAACAGTTGGCTCAGTGGCAGAGTTCTCACATGCCATGCTAGAGACCCAGGTTCGATTCCCGGAGCCTGCCCATGTCAAAAAAAAAAAAGAAAGAAAAAAAGGAATTAAAAAAGGTAGTTAAGATATATGCTTGTGGGCCATGGTGGCTCAGCAGGTAAGAATGCTTGCCTGCCAAGCCCGAGGACCCAGGTTTGATTCCTGGTGCCTGCCCATGTAAAAAAAAAAAAATGTGCTTGCCACTAGCATAGACTAGAAAATCTTAACTAAAATGTAGTATCCCTTGTATTTCCACAGAAATTTTGCATTTCTGCTTTTCCTCTCATAGTTTTGCTATGAAACCATCGATGCTTTGTTTTTTTTCCAATTACCAACATAAAGAGGAAAGAGTATGATGAGATGGTTTGAAAGGGCATGAACAGAATTTAGATTCAGATTTGATTTCTACCTCATCTTGGCCTTTTATTAGCTGTGATCTTTTGGGAAAATCACTTAAAACACTAAGCCTCAGTTTCCACATCTGTATAATGAGGATAATGACAAGGGCTGCCTTCTCTGTCTCAAATAAAAAGCATTTTATAAAAATATCAAGTGTCATAAAAACGCTAGTTATTTATCCTAATAAAAGGTCAAAGTATCAGCAATTATGTAAAAAACTTTTTTTAGTACATGTTAATGTTAAGCTAAAATAGACATACCTTAAAATTATTCATATGTTCACTGTATTAAGGCTTAATTGCATTAAAAATGAAGTAACCAAAAAGATAACTTGGTATTTTACTTTCTACTAGCCCCAACAAGACCGTGCTGAGTTTGCTCACTGATGAAACAAGACATTTTTAGTAAGCCAGGAATCTGAGCATACACTAATAATTTTCTGGAAAAATGGATCTTCAGAAGGCAGGAGATATAGCTCTATTAACTATTCTGTTACTGTAAATACTTCTGGTGAATACTTCTCCCTAGCTGCCCTTGTCAACTATAGCAAATACTAATATTTTATTTCAAAAGATTTTGGGACCCCCTCTTCACTTGCCATGCACACATCTATATCTTATATGTAGACGTAAGTGCATGTTTACATGCATGCACGCACCCACTCACCCCACATCTGAGTTTACCCCCAAACTCAAAGTATGGTTTGGAATGTTACTGTATATAATAAAGGCACAGAATCTGCTGCTTAATTCTGGCCCTGCCAGTGATTCTGGGAGTTGACCAAAGAGTGAGAGTAATAAAAGAGGGGTCCTCTATGTAATTCCCTGCTCTGAAAACACCTGTAATAGAAGATACTCTAGTGAACTCATTATATTTTGTGAGTACAGAAATAAAATCCAAGAAATCTGTTACTTAAAAAAAACTCTTCAGGATAATAGCGTACATCATTTCAATTCTGCTTAAGGATTATTTTCAGATGCTAATATTTACTTTTAGAACACCCTCTCCAAACTGTAATTCTCAAACTCTTTCAATAGTAGCAGATAATGCCTTAACATACTGTTGTTAGTTTTTTTACTGAGACTATAACATCTAAAAGGACAACAACGGCATTTGGAATTTGGGGGATTGCAAAGATGGCATTCAGACTCCCACAGTTTCAAAGCTATGTAAAAGTGAATCATTTAAGGGTGGTGTGATGATGGCTCAGGGGCAGAATTCTCGTCTGCCAGCGCGAGAGACCCAGGTTCAATTCCCGGTGCCAGCCCATGAAAAAAAATAAATAAAGTGAATCACTTAAAATTCCTTAGATAAAATGTTGTTCTTTACATGAGAATATTATTTGTAGTTTCAACATGCCTTGTCATTATGAAAGTAAAAATCGAATTAAATTATTGCTGTTTTTTTCAATTATTTTTTCACATTTTTACAAGGAACATTAAAACTTGCTGATTATGTTGGGGAAAAAGATGTAGTTTACATTTTATTTTATGGTATAAATTTTTTTAAATGGAATGTTTAGGAAGAGATATGGATCTTGGCCAATTTTAAGTGCATACTGCAATTTGCTTATGTTTTCATATTTTCTTGCAATTAAAATATTCATTTTAAACATTTTTTCTTAAATAGAATAAGCTATTAAAGATATTGCAAAATTGAGGTTAATTTTTGGAAAAACAAAAAATTTGACAGGTATTTATTTACCTTATTGGTAGAATACATAATACCAATATTCCTGAAATATTTAGTTTTATCATTATCATACACTCAACCAGAGTTAAAATTCTTTATCATATTCACATAAGCCAAATTTTGAAACAACTTAGATGGATTCTAGAAGAAAGCTATGCACACAGAAGCATTCAGTAAATGTTCTGATAAAAACAATATTAATTTATAAAAAAGGAAAACCACAGGATCTTAAAACTGTGTAAGAAAATAGAGGATGAAAGCTATTATCTAGACAAAGAGACAAGGAGCTCAGCCAATTATTCTATTTTTATAGTTATTTTCCAAATAAGATATATTAAGCTATAAAGAACATATTAGCAAATAACTTCAAATTACATTTTAAATGATAAACACAAAAATATTTTGTATTCTGTAAAAGAGTAAGATATAAACATCATTCCAAGAACATAAATTTATATTTGACATCAATGTCATTTGAAACATTAAAGTCATAATATCAGAGTATTTTGTACTTTACTGACTCCTGAAGTAAATTAAAACACATTTTTCTAATCATATTGCTTTGAGGCATTTGTCTAAGTTTTAAACAATACCATTGCATGTTAATTTTACTATATTTTATACTATTAGAATTCAATGATAAAGTTTTTTTAAGTCAATTTTAGAAGCAGTTCTAAAGAGGTTATTTCACTGAACATCACACTACCAAATAAATTCCATTTTTTGGCATAGAAAATTATTAAAACAAAAGTAGGAAATTTCTAATGAAAGTGAGGTATCTCACTTATAAAGGAACCATCTTCAAACTTTCTAAGAAGTCGACATTATTCCAGTTTTTATGGAGGAGTTATTCTATAAAAATTGGAGAGTGAAAAAGTTAAGAGTTGTCTTCTATGAATGCCGTCAGAATGACAAAATATGAAGTCTTAAAATGCAAATCTAAAAGTCTGAAATTTTTGCTGACCAATAAAGTGAGCAAAATTAAAAAAAAACTCATTGGAAGATTTTTAATAAAGATAAGCTACTAATTTCTGACAGAGAAATTGCAAAAAGCAAGTATACTCCCAAATTTTCAAACATATTTTAACTATATGACAAAACAACTGAAAACCACAAAAAATCAATATGTAATGAAACATTACAGAAAATTATTTGTCATGGAAAATATTTAATGGGCATTACAGTATGTTTCTCTAAATGTGCCATGCCACTTCAGTAGAGGATAGTGTCTGTGATTTTAAAAGATAATTAATGTGAAAGAAAGTGTGTATAAAAATTTAACTTTTAAGTAGTATCTGTGTTAAATGAAATTGGATTAAGACATGCATTTAATTTGTCAATTATTTCTATAGTATAAATGAACCAAAATTAACAAAGGTAAAATGAATAATTTTGAAAATGGCAAACAATATAAATTCTTGAAGTTTCCAAACAAAAGTATTATAACCAGCGATTTAAAATAATGTTCTCTTAGATTAAGTTCCTGCATTCAATCCCACATCAAACCTCTTCTACATCCCCATGACCACCTCTGCCCCCTGCTGCCCATAAAGTGGTTATATTCTAACACTGTAAAATAGAACAATTAAGGAAAAAACACAGGAAGTAGAATAACAACAACAAAAAACTACTATTAACAAAAATCTTAACTATATTGGAGAAAAGTTCCTTTTTTCTACTAATATTTTTTATTTTTCCTACTAAATCAAACAACTGAAAATATAATAGGAACCTTCCTCTCCAAGTTAAAATACAGAAGCAAGAAAAAATGTAATTGTTTTTATAATGAATAGTATATAAACATACACGAACATTCTTAAGTCTTAAAAAGGTATTTGCAATTTTTGCAGATGAAAGTTGTTACCCATGATTAATGAAATGACTAATCCTTAGCCATTCAAACTAATGTGATAAAAAAGATTGCATATGGACAGTAAGCATTAAATATATGAATTAACAGAAAATCTGACTTCGTTACTTTAAAAAATATTCAAATATTTGAAACTACCTTGACATAGCTTTTATTAATATAGTTGCATTTATTCTATCATTACTGATACATATAATTGATTTTCATTTATTTATTAAACACATATTTCCAATAATATTAAACAACAAAACACAACCCTATAGTAAACATACAGAGCTATTGAAAATAAACTTACACAGACATGCTTATTACTCATAAATTATTTTTTATTAGCTATTCTGTGAAAAACACATACTTCTCAGGGGTCAAAGTGCTGGTAAAAAAAGGAGCTATGAATGTATTAAGGAAATTCAATGATAAATGTTCTTTTACAGTATGATTTTTTAAATGTTCAGAAAAATTATTTCTAAGCTATTTATGATGCCTCAACTGATTTATAAAGAACATTTCATTAGGTATAAAACTTAGTTAAAAGTAAGCATTTTTCAAGATTGTTATAGAGAAGAATAAAAGAAGCCACAAACACTTTAATAGCAAAATATCTTAACAATACATATTATCCTACTTTAGTTTTTCACTAGACATACCTGACCTGATCAGAAATAGAACATTATAAATATTGCTCAAATATAATGTATTTGGTATTGTGACACATAACTAGCACAAAAGCTCTTTCTTTAATCAAGCAATCATAATTGTCAAGGCATATGCAAAGAATGAGACCTAAAATACAGTTAACAGTTTAACCTACAGGGAAAAAAAAACACATCATTTTATATGCTATGCACTCAAGAAGATATTTCTATTGCAATTTTCTTACTGCTATTATGACAGGGTAAAAAAATTCTAATAGCTTCAGAATCACATGTATTCAGCTTTTTTGAACATCTATGAAACATAAAAACAGTTTAACATTCATTTCCTAAAAGAACCATATTCAGAAAAGTGTCATCAAAATCTACTACATGTAAGATAAGTAATACTGACGGAGTTCTCCAGTTTAGCATCTTCCCTGAATCCTTGTCACTACTGTATACTGGAGGTGCACACAGTAATGAGTATGCTTTCCCTTACCATAGTGTGTCAACTTAAAGCATTTAGGGCAATGAATGTCAAGTTCTCTGTAAAGCACATAGAGAACTTTGCAACATAGCCTGATAAAATTCAAAGTAGAATTTGCATTATGGAAATTAAGAATTTAGGAGCAATAATACAGGTTTTGGAACCTCCTAATTTGAAGGTTAAAGACTCAGAATCCCCACCAGAAGGCTAGATAATGTAAATTTAAATTCAACCAGTTCAATTATTTTTCTTTGTAATAGTACAATATATGATACATTTTCCAGGATTTTTTAATCCAAAAAACGCTGTTATTTGTCTTAGATTATTCTCTTGATATGTCTGTATTGATTTTATTGTGGTACTGACCTAGTAGAAGAAAGGAAGTTAATAACTACAAAGGAGCTTAAAAGAAAGCTTCTTTAAAGTACTGTGCAAAACTACACAGGATTACTGAATTAAAGCAAAAAGTTCATTTGAATAGTTAATGCATTCTGAAACACAGCTATCTATAAAATAGAAGAGGCAAAACAAGTTAGCACAAGCAAAAGATGCATCTTTCTACATTTTACTAAGTTAGTCACCAGAAAAAAATACATTTCATAAAAATCATACCCCTAAGAATGTTCTTTCAAATCTGTTTGTGAGAGCTGAGTTATTGTATGCTATACTTTTTCTTTGATCTTCCTCAGTACTCAGCTCACTGTTCACTGTCCTGGGTGGTCTCCCATCAGGGCTCAGTGACTGGTGTCCCTTTCCACTGACTGCCTTCTAGGGATTCCTATCAGCTGTATTCTTACATGCATCTGACAACTTTATTAGCTCATTCGGATTGTGCTTCAGAGCATCTCCATAGCATATATACTCTTTCTCAAACAATCACACTTTTGTAGTTGACTCTGAACAAATAATTATATGACCACTTTAGCTGTTATACTGGATAATAAAGTCAAAATGAGGAGAAATTTCGCATTATGTATAAGTCAGGGCTTGGTTTTCATGTTCAGACTAAAAAAAAATCAATTCTAGATTGATTTTTGTGTATATATCGTTATTGTCAGAGGATTAATTGATGAATTTTTCATTTGATGAATCAGGTGGAATAAGCTCTGAGGCACATGGTGAGCAGAATTCTAATTTACTTTGGTCTTCACACTCTGCAGTAACCTTATCAATTTTGATATTTTATCATAATTATTTGTCCCAATGTTCAGAATAAGGTTCCATAGAAAAATAAAAGGTATTTAGTATTAAATAGCTCTGTATGATTAATATAATTTAAAATTTGAAAATGGACTGATACTTTTATAAAGACACTAAACCTGTGTCTGCTTCAACCTGTCTACTTCGACTTTCTATTTCACTATTTTCTAAATTTCCAATATATAGCTAATTCCTATCTGACTACTTACCAAAAAGTTCTTCACAACGAGCACAATTAACACTGCAAACATTACATATTTATAACCTGATACTGTGAACCCAAACATAAAAATTAAGGAAATTTTATTTTAATTCTGAAAAAGGCATGTTCCTATAAGAAAAAATACAAAAATCCTAAATAAAATACTTTCAAAGAAAAATTAAATGCATTCTATTGATCAGACACCATGTGCTTTAAAAAATATTAATTAAAAATTTCATCCCATGATTTCAAGTGCTTTACAAGAATAAAAAGAAGCAAATAATTCTTCATATTTCTTATTTAACACAAGATGGAATTTTAAAGTGTGGCTCTGTTTTCCAAAAGAAATCTACCATACCTCTAAGATCATTTATGAATTAATTTTTCATGTTAAGCAAGGTGGTTTAAAAAACAAAGGGGCAATGAGTAAATATATTAGCTTTGGATACATATATATAAACTGTTAGAACTAACTACATATCAAAGATATTTTAGAGTTAATTCTATTCTTCCTGTAACATCTGAATTTGGGCTATTTTTTTTCCACAACACCTTTTCATCTTTACTATATTTCCCATATTTTCCCTTTTGCCTGCACTTCTTTCTAATGCTAAGTCCTTGCCCTAATTCTAAAGCTGGTGAGAGCAGATGTGGCAGACTGTTCTGATTCCCCACATTTAATCTCCCTAAAAGGGTCCCATATGTAGAGCATCTATAGTAAAAAGGAATGAAACAGCCTCCTTCTGAGTTTAAACTAATCAACAGGATTTTTAGTCAGCCAGGAGAAAAGTCAGTTATGATGCTGTGACTCTCCCAGCGCCGTGAACGGTCTCCACAGAACTATCAGCATCAAGGAGAGCAAGCAAGGGGTCATGTTCAACTAAGACTAATATAACCTCCTACTTCTCAATTCTTGCAAGCTTCTCCTTTTCTACCTCTATGACCTTGTCACTTTCCTTCATTACTTTGTCTTCCTCAGATACTAGAGCCAATAACGATAGCATCTGCACAGGAGAACAGCTTGGAGCATGAGCCGAATGAAACCCATTCCAAGTCAGTTTTGCTGGCCTATTGCCCATTTCCTTAGAAATGAATAAAAGAGAGCCTAGGTTATTTGAACACTTACCTTGTCTCACATTCAGAAGTTTCTCTCAAAAGCCAGGCTTATATAAGTTATCACCTAATGGAATGTTAAAATTTTTTGGCAATGCAACTTTTCTCTTTTATTTTCTTTTGGTTAATCATACCAGTTTCTTAATGCTCATTTCTAAGCCAATACAGCAAAATAAAATTTATGGTTGTCAGTTTAATATTAACCTCTACAGGTTTTATCCTAAAGCCTAAAGTGAAGTACCAGCATTCCTTAAAATTTGTATAGTGAATAAAGTATTTTAACATTGAACAGTTTTAATCCCCCAAACCTAATGTAAAACTAACTCAATTAATAGTACATTAGAAATGGCTTAGTTTTCAGAGTGTGAATCTTTTAATATCAATGCCCACAAAACATCCTTCTCTCTCAGCAAGAATATCCTTTGGTGGAATATTCCCATTAGCAGGCTGACAATCACACCAATTAAGACTTCTTTTCCCACTCAAGACAGTGAGGAAAGGAAGTGAAAGTAGATAAACTAAAAGCTGATAAATCTATGTCTTACCTACTCTCTAACTAGTGGTCAAGTAGGGTTTGGGAATCTGTGAGTTTTACTTATTAGTGTCACTTTAAATTCTGTTACTATGACAAATATAGAGCTATGAGAAACATCTATGAAAATATCTGTGGATGTGAAGAGAAGGACTGGAAAATAAGATTCTGAATTTGTTTCTAAATTATAGTAATCTATGATGTCATATCAATGTTAATAAAGTTCAACAATGTTGAAAGTATTAGTAGGAATTCATATTTCTCATTATTAAGCTGCATGCAGTCATATTTTGAAGCACAGATTCAAAATAGTGACTACCTCATTCAAGATAAACTGTTTTTGTGAGTGCTTGATTAAATAGTGAGAGAGTAAACATAGACTGAATTTGAAATCAATTTATTTGAAAACACATTTGGATGGATTGAATAAAGTACTTAAACAATCAGGATAAAATGTAATATATTATCAGCACTATGGATAAGATGGATAATAGATCATAGTTTTTTATTATCTCAGGAACACTACATTAATTTATACCCCAGATTATGAATTTCATATTTTTCCACCTAAACTAGATCTACATAGAAACTCACTGATACAGCATAGAGGTTCTGAATAACTGAGGGTTAAACTTTGAAAATCAAACTTTTATTTTAATTTGTAAAAATCTTTCCCAAAATATGTTACCTGCCTCAATAAATGAGAAAATCTAATGTTACCTGGATAATTGGATAATTTTTCCCAAAATACGTTACCTGCCTCAATAAATAAGACAACCTAATGCTATCTGGATACTCAATCTAATGCTACCAACTTACCATTGAATGATGAACCATTATTTCTATGCTACAAATATGTATGGTATGGGACACTAGATTGAATATGGTGGGGGCCAAGGACATCTTACAACTTTCTTGTAGTTTATGTCTCTTTCTTAAAAGTAGAATGCAAACAGATTCCCCATAATGTCACATGGTTACTATCTTTACTGAAACATCTACTGAATTATCAACTTTCTCCTCACAGGTTCTCTTATCTTCAATAACACTGTCTTCCATACTTTATCAATGACTATAGTTTTGCAGTTGCATTCAAAGGCTTCCTTTATTTCTACTGGACAACCAAGCAACCTACCGTCTTCATTGGCTTGTTTACCTTTATGAGGTAATACTGCCATCTTGTGGACTTAAAAATATTCCTGGTAAACACTATCAAAGGCAAGTTGCATTTTCCTAACTACAGGCATAAATAGATACTTCGTGTCCTTGCATTCATTTACTTCTAGGTATAATGCAGTGTGGGATACTTGAGCATGCCAGACAATCAAGGTTTTACTCTTTACTGAGCTAAGACTTTTACCTCATCATATAATTAGCCTATTCATAATAAAATTCTTGGTTGAACAAGGTAATCACAAAGGTGTAGACTAGTGGGTCTCAAGCACAGGTTCACAAGACCTTGAAGAAATTTCTATGGGTTTATGAAGATCATGAAAAAATGAGTAAAATAAAGATAATTTAATGTGTTTTAAATAAATCTATAAATCCTAACATCAGAAAACCACTAATGTAGGGAATGAATATGGTCTTTAAGAACAAGCTAATTTTACGATTTTATAAACTCTTAATTCCAACACCAATACTCTCAATTATTATGTGCATATTAGGTTGGCCAAGTACGAAAGACTTTACAAGAAAATGATGATGACATGGAAGAGAGATGCTTCACGTTGGAGTACAGGATCATGACAGGATCCATGATTAAAAGCATTCCAGGAAGGAGATTAAGGAAGCCAATATGATGAGAAATATTTCTACAGAGCACAACCATATCTAAATTATGCTTTCATTTGATATTTGTTTGCAATGCACATGTCTCTGACCAGAATTCTCAGTATAAGCAAAGTTCCCAAGTACAGAGAGCTGTAATGGGCCTTTTACATAAAATACTAAAAATGAAATACAGGAATTATCCCCATTAAGCAGCTATGAAACTGTTCATCATCCTTTACCATAGGTAATACCAACTACTATAAAAAATAATTTAATTGACTTTTCTAACTGAGAGCATTAACTGCTATTATTTGGGCATACTTTCCATTTATCACTCTGAATTGCAAGAAAAAGCTGATAGTATATAAGCAAGAAAAACAGGCTGAAGCAAACTGTCAACCTGAAGAATTTTATCAGGGCAATAACTAAGTGAGAAACAGAAACTAAGAATTACTACATAAATACATTATGGCATTTAGTTATATGCCAAATAAAAGCAAAGCTGCTATCATCAAGCATACAGTGAAATTTAAAGTATGAAATGCATATTTACAATGAAACAGAATACAATATAGTATATTATGTATTATCTATGCTCTATTAAGTTAGTAAGGCAATTTAAATATATTTCCAATGGATGGTATTTATGATTTTAAAAAATATATGACCTGTTTCAAGTGTGGTATGAAGCAAAGCTGGGAACACATATTAAGTTAGCATTCATTAACAGTCATATTTCTTTCTATCAGCTTATAATTCCAAGAGTCTTTGTCTTGGCTTCTTCCAGCTCTGAGCATCTAATGTGTCATAAAAATTATTAGCTTTAGTTCCATAGCTTCCTAAACTCTCTTTTCTCCTGACCTCAGTTAATGACAACAAGCTAGAGGAAACTTTCCAAACAATGTGGGTCTCAGACTCAAAATTCTCTAGTACGAGCAGATTCTGAAAAACACGATTAATTCACTAACTATTTTAAATACTCACAGTAAAGGTCTTCCAAGAAAAATTACAGGTAGTAAAAAGCATAAGTAATACTAGCAAATGAAATTTTACAAAGGAAAATATAAGGAGGGAAAAAAGTATGGAAAAATTAGAATAAAAAAAGGTAAAATCATAAGCATTTGGACTATTCCCTTTGTAGCATGGGTAGAAATAAAGAATTAGGACTTACAGATGTATCCTTTCCCTTCTTGGGTTCAGTATGCAGGAAACTCATTTTATTCATTCTTTCATTTGAAATATTCACACAAAGTAGACTATTAGCTAGGCATACTATGAGTGGCCAGGAATGACTGACTGATAAGACAGAAATAGTTTTGCCCTCATTGCAGGAAGAAAGATACACAAACAATTACAGATTTTAAAATCACTTCGAAGGCACACAGATATGCCCTAGGAATATACAATAGTAGTTACCTTGGTTTGGGAGGAGGGGGGTGGAATTAGGATAGGAAGGTTTCTCTATAGAACTGACATTTAAACTGAGTCCTTAAGGGTGGACAGACTGAAGTATAGAGAGCTACAAGAAAAGTAGCTTGAAAGAAGCTGAGAATCAGATAATCAGGCACATAAGAGCAACAGAAAGCCACCAAAGGATTTAAGACAGGGTAGTGACATGATTAAATATGTGTGTTCAAAGCTCATTCTTGTGGCTAAGTGAAGTTGGACTGAACAGGAATGAGTGCAGATGTCGGAAATGTGAGATAATGTTGTAGTCCACATGGGAGATGACGGTGGCTTCAATTATGGGTGTGATCGTGAAAATGGACAGAAAGAGATGATTCAAGAGACAGATGAGAAGTAGAGCTGACAGACTAAATGTGGGGAGTAAGGGAACAAAGGGAACCCATGTTATTGACGTGGGCTTTGGTGGGGATGACGGTACCGTATACAGAGACAGAGGACACAGAATGAGTTTCTAAGGAAGGAGTAGAGGGAATAATGTGTTCACTTTGGATCACATAAGTATAAAGAAGCCAACGAGAGATCCAAGGAGAGATGTCAGGTTTGTACATGGACATATGAGTTTTCCGAAGAGTGGTTTGGGCTAGGAATTCACAACTGGGAGCTTTTAATGAATTAATGGTAATTGGAGCCATGAAGTGTGAGATACTGCCTAGAGAGAAAATGTGAGGTAAGAAAAAGATCTCTAACAACCTTGAAAGTCTCAAGCAGATAGAAAAGAAGCTAGTAAGAGACTGTGAAGGATTACCCAGAAGCTACAAAAAAAGACTGTAAAGGATTACACAAAGTAGCAGTATGCTGTGAAGAATACTCTGTTGAAGGTGTTCTGATACCATGGCCAAATATGTTTCACATATCAAGAAGATGTCATCAGACACTCTCAGCATTAAAGAAACAACAGGCTAATCCATATTTTTGAACTGTTATTATGAATGGCTATAATAGCGTGTTTAAGTGTGAAGTTAGCTATGTCATTATACAAAGTGTATAACCTATTTCATTGAATTTTCATTAAAAAAAATTATGACAAAGGAATTCGTATCACCACCATTTCTTAATACACCTCAGAAAAGTTAAGTAGCCTATTTTAGGGTCCAGCAGCTAGCACCAGCAATTTTTGAGGTGGGGGGGGAGGGTGGTGCTTGGTCCAGGAATCGAACCCGGGTCTCCCACATGGAAGGTGAGCATTCTACCACTGAACAATCTGTTACCTTGGCACCAGCATTTGAATTTAGGTTTGTCCAATTACAAATTTTTAACTCCTACTAACAATGACATCCCAGTAATAATGTTCATGACAATCCTGCAACACATTACAGATTACAATATATTATCTCATTTAATTCTCTGAATAACTCTGTAAAAGGGCAGATCCCTCATTTTACAAAAAAGAAAATTGACTCAGAAAGGTCAAGTAACAATCACAATTCATGTAGCTAGTAGAAGACAGAGGAGAAACTGGAAGCCAGATCATTTCATCAGAAGTCCAGTGCTTTTTCTAGTACTCAATAGTGATTCTGTTCTTTTATTTAAAAAGTAAACATATCCCATATCATGTTTTCATTTCATTCACTAATTATTTAGTGATACTGTGTGTTATTTGTCATCACTGAAAAAGAAAAAAGACAAAAAGTATTCCTATTCTTTTCTTCGACATAAAAACAGTGGTTCTTTTAACATTCTTGTCTCTTGCCCTGTCTCATTTCCTTTCACCAGCACAAAAGATGATATCCTTCCAAGACTCAACCCTCAGCTCTCTGATGTCTTTGCATATTCTCTCCTTAGCCATATTTATAGTTCTAAACTTCTTCTTTTCTGCTGTTGATTCTCAGTCAATCTCTGGTCCCAATTTCACATCTGAGTACCACTTCCTGTTTCCAAAGTGCTTTCAGATAACTTCCTTTCTGGATGTCTCTGTTTTCTCAAACCAAATCAATTAACAGAGAAACTTACCAGTGTATCCCCAAAGCAATAACATCCTTTCCAATTTGTCATTGATACCACTAGAGTTCTGTTCTGTATCAAACTTCTAACAGAAATATTAGAATTACAGAGAAATATAAGAATTACAGAGAAGAAATATCAGGGGGAAATTGTGTGTGTGCACATATGCACATATACACATGTATGGGAAGGGGGGTGTTCACTTATTAGAATTGTATAATACTTAAGTCACTTAACCTCGCATCTATAAAATGATGGAGTTAGACTAGATCTTAGGCTCCTTTCAAATGTAAAACTCTGTTCTTTGATTCTCTTATTGCTCCTTATATGCAGTCATTAAGTACTAAAGATTTTTTACTTTCCCAATGCCTCTGGATTCTTCCCTGATTCTCTTAGACAGGGATTCTCAACCTTGACTGTACATTGCCATCACCTGGTATATTTTAAAATATACTAACGTTCTGGTCACCCGCCTTCCCCACAGAGATTCCCATATAATTAGTCTAAGATGCAATTGAGCTGAGGGCAGTGGGTCCCAAAATTGCTGCACATCAGAATCACATGGGAAACATTTAACAATACAAACAATCTGGGCGTGGAAGTCTCAAGCATCTGTTTTTCAAAGATCCTCAGGTAGTTTCAATGTAAAGCTTCAAACAAAAAACAAGATGTCTGACGAAGCAAACAATGTTAAGATTTTATTTCTAGTTATTTCAACTGAGTAAGACGTCAACTACATCTATTTTGGGAATGTGAAATGGGGAGTTGAACTTAGGGTCTAAAGTACTTTTATAAATTTACATAGCTATCTTAAAACTTTCATAAAGTATAAGTAATTATCTGTTTAATAGTTTGTCTTACCCATAAATGGCACTCAAAACTAATTAATTAGATTTACTGTCAAGTTTGTAAAAGAGAGAAGACAAATTTTTGAATGGTATATTATTTTAGCATAATTTGTTAAGGTGGCTTTGCAAAATTATCACCATAGAGTGATACTGTATTATTTCATAGTAGAATTGGGTGGGGAAACCATGAAAGGAAATTATTTTTTAAGATGAAAGTTGGAAAGTACGGTGAAATATATTAGGTAATATGACTGACAATCATTTATAGCCCAAATGGTGGTGGTGTGTTGCAAATTTAGGTTATTACTTTGAACACCAGTATAATTTCTTTGATAATATAGATGTAATCTTTGCCTATCATTTAATGTTTATCCCGCCCAGAGCATTTCAAGTTCTATCAAGTGTCCTAAAGTGTTGGAATTACAATGAGCTAAACAGCACAACAAAACAAACAATATCTGTCTTTTTCTTCCCCCTTAACTTGTAAGCAAGTTGGGTGTGTGTGTGTGTGTCGGGGGGAGAGGTGAGTAAAAACTCCTGCCTCTTTCAAATGCATTTCTTTTTATATAAAATCTAATAAAAATTGAATTTAAACTTATTTACTTAGAAAGCCCTTTGTCTACAGAAAAGGAACAAGGCCCAGATTCAATGTGTTCATAAGTTGATGATGTGCTTACTTCTTATTCATCTAAATCTTCATGTTATATACTTTCTTTTTTTTTCTTATTTAGATTTTATAGAAGAAAGATGCAAATGTGATATACAATATATTGGGTCAATTAGAATTTTAAAATCCACAACATTCTTTGTTTTATTGAAGAAAAAGATAAACCACTATAACAAGGGATCTTTTGGAATTGTGCCTAGATCACTTTTGGACCACAGGTACCTGGCACACTGCTTGCACAGAGTTACATAAAGTGGCAATAAAGACCGAGTGCTGGTTCTGTGCCAAATGTATTTTAAATGGTTTACATGATTATCTTACTTGACTTCATAATGAGCCTGAGAGCACGTACTACTGCTATTCTTCTTTTTGAGATGAGGAGACTGGGATTTAGCAAGGTTAAGTAATTACACATGAAAATATATGTAGACCATAATTTTGTTTAGTGGAAAAAGAAATAGATGTATAAACCCATATAAGTATAAGCATAAACATTTATATAGTTTTAGGATAAAGTTTTGGAAGGATATCTATTAAATTGTTAATCTGATTACCTGTGGCATGGGATAGATGTGAGGGTAGAAATTTTCAATTCTTATTTTTTTAATTGGAGGGATTATGAGGATAGAGGGATAAATAGAAAATTTTTTTCCTCCCTCATTCTTGTGCATTTATCTAGGTACTTCATGTAGCAAAACCCTCTTTTGCAAAATTCACCATGGAATGATCGTTCACCCCAGATGTGCTGTGGTGAATGTGGATAAAAAGCAAATGTGGGTTTCTTGAATACTAACTCAAGAAAGAAACCAACTATAAGGCAGGATGGATCCATCAAATAAGGATATCAACAATGTGTGGCATGAATGAAGATTTTTTCAAGTTCTAATAAGCATCCGATGTAAGTGAAATCTCTATTAACCCAGGGAGGCATGTGGGAGGGCAAGAAAGAAGTTGTATCACAGAATAAATGCAGGAGGTGAAGATGTGAAGACAATATTGAGTCAAGATGAGAACAAACTCATCCCAAGGTAACTGAGGAGGACAACATCAGCACAGATGGGTAAGAAAATAACTCAGGGGGTTCAACTGTGTTGATGTAGGTCAATGAGAGGAAAAGGTTTGTCCCAAATGAAAAATGAAGAGACAGCCTGCAGTCTACCAAAAAATGATCTACTTCTCAAACAATAAAACAATTAAGAAACTAAGAGAATTCAGCAGAGATGGCAGCAAGTGAAGTATATGGAAGTAGAAAGATCAGGCAAGGAGGGGGCAAGAGACAGAAAGGAGAGGGAAAAATGGATATGCCTCCAGGGAGGAGCCTGGGAAGCTGAACTTTTAAAACATGCAGGTAAATTAGGAAATTTTGGAAAAGGATGGTAGAAACCTTGGCTTTGAAGTGAGATCTGGATTCTAGTCTTCAGCTTCACTTTTTTTGGTGGGGGAGGGGTGATGGTGCTTAACTCTACTTTGCTTGTCTCCAAGTAGACCTTGCTCCTCTTCCTATCTAACCTATTCTCCAATTTAGTATTCATCAGTAATAAAAATGATACATTAATCGCCATCCTCTGACTTCTTCTCTCGTTAGTTTTTAATTTGGGTGGAGAAAAGAGAGCTGCATCACTAATTTCAAAGACGTTTAAATGTGGGCATCTTTGAATTGACAAAATCCGGTAATATTTGATATGCTAGTATTGTGACTTGCTAATTTGTGAGTGTGCATATGTATGTGTGAAAGAGAGAGAAAGAGAACTAATATTCAACTATTATTTATCCAAACAAGGGTTTATTTACACAAATCCTTAAATTTTCTGTGGATGCAGAAGCTCTGCTTAGGTTTCAATTCTAACACTGATACTACCATGTCCTTTGCTTTTTCTGACTGCAGTACAGCTTTTAGTCCAGTTGGAACTGGAAGCTATGAGAAGCTGAGGTAATTCATACACTTAGAAATCAGAATAAGTTTTGTAAACTAACACCCTTGATTGCTGTTCTATAACTCTGGAAGAACTGCTGAGATTAGTCTTTTGCATCAATCTCATTGTAATGCTATTCATCTAAAATATGAAATGGGAAAAATGGAAGATCTGTTTAAGGGGGAAGAACAGAGGTGATTTTCAGAGTTCGATTTTCACACTAAGACTTCATTAGCTTGATTGAAGTGTTTGTTATGAGTACCCTGAATGTCTGATGAACCCACATTAACTTTAAATTCAAATTCATCTATAAGTAAATATAAATGAGATTTAGATATTTAATCCTACTTCTTACTCTCACCTTCTTTAAAATATGGTGGCCTAAAAGTGTTCCAAATAACAAGATATTGGATTTTATAATGTTTTTGTGCAAAGCACTTTTCTGCTAAGTACAAGGCATATTACAAATGAAATGCACTGTAACGAACACAAATTACATAGCTCCTTTATAATCTAAACATAACCAAAAAGATCTGAAAGCACATAACAAATTTTTTAAGTGTTTTTTCAACTTTTAGATAATAAAGAATTAAATTAGATGAAATAATTGAAATTTGTATCTCTGCACCACTGAAATGTAATAACGGACATACAAGGCAACAATAGTTTTAGAATAGCATTTTATAAAGGTTCCCAATTTAGGTAATAAGCTATATATTAATTATCAAAGCTTGCAGTCCCAACAAAAAATATTGATGGGCTATATGAGAATACTGTAATTGCAAAACACATACTGGGATATATTAGAGAAGAGAAAATACTTTAAAGCCTTCTCATACATATTTTCTTTAGAAAAACTGGAAGCTTATAAATTCTTCATTGTAGCAGGAAGTCAACAGATAGTACATAAAGTCTATAAAAAGAAAGTCTCCAAATTGAAAAAAAAAAAGTGGAAAAGTGCTTAACTGCAATACATTTCTATGTATTAAAATAAATACTTTTCTACCACTAGATACATATCCAGAATCAAGCTTCTAATCATGACTACAACTCCCAAACACTGTAAAATAATTTTGTTCTTTTCACATTAATGCATTTTCAGTTTTACCAGAACTAATTACCTTTAAATAAATGATTCAGAGATGTCAAAAGTGACTCTCAGGGAATGTTTCAAGAGGTCCCAGTTTCCTGAATTATAGCCTAGAACATCTGCTTAGCAATCTGGCAAGTAGTATAGAAGCCAAAACAGTGCATCTCATATATGGTAGTTATATCTGACCTCAAGAATGTGACAGCTGGCTATTTGCCTATAACCTTTATACTGTAAAAATATAAAATTCCAAATGCAAGAGAGAATAAGTAAAAACAACAGTGCCAACACCAGAAGCATGGAAGTGCAAAAAGAAAACAAGTTACTTTATGAAAGAAGAATTGTTGATTCTTTAAAAGAACTTTACTTATAAAACAATTTAAAGCAATACTTCACTTTTCTTACAATTCAAATAAAGAAAACATCAAAATAAATGTAAGAGGATTAAACCAGTTCTAAAACTGGAGGAAATAATAACTTAATTGGACTTCCGCAGAAATGAAGTGCTTAAGATAAAAACTAGCAGCAGCAACCTAGGATGTTTTAGAGTTAGATTTAAAAATAGTTTACATATTTATCAACCACATAAATACAAACTAATTCTCTTCAAAACAGCAGTCTTCAGTTATAAGCCACTCGCCACACACTCAAACATGACATGAACACGTCAGTTGCAGGGTATCTATAAGTGGAATGGTGAGTATTGCAAGTAAACATTGCATTTTCAGAGACATCCAACACTCTCAACCTGATCTTCACTATTCATGTAGGGTTACAAAATCTATATGACCACAATAGGTTATGACCCAATTCAGTCCAACCTAGATGCAAGCTGATTTTTGGATTGTGAACTAGTTTCAGATATAGAGGTCTAGAAGAATATTAATCCTCTATTTCCTCCAGGATCATGGCTGACCATGAGTTACCAGTAAGTTATACCTATTCCATAAAATCTCTCTTGGAAAGGAGATTTGAAATTTCCCACTATCTACCATATTTTCATGAAATTCAAAATTTTTCAAAGGTGATTCTAGATACGCTTGATAATATACAGATGATGACAAAGCATTTTATGAACCCTTGTATTGGATGGTTACAATAAAGATAATAGAAAATCTGACAAGATATGAAACAGACGTTATAGTTGATGAGATAATGGAGATCTCAAAAGATAATGCCCACTTATCCAGTAGTCAGATTTATAGTGTCTTCAGTCATCCTAAACCTCTGAACCCAGAAAAGTGCATTTAACCAAGTTCACACTCATCTTCAAGTCTTATATATCAAATCACTTTTACTGAAATGATACTTAAAACAATCCAAGAACTAGTTACACTTGAAAAGAATATTAGAAATTCTAATAAGCACAGATTAGAAAGAAGGCTTTCAGATAGAATGAAAAGCAGGGGCAGAGAAGGAAAAGCAAGAGCATAGGTGAAGTATTAAAAGCACAGGCTTAGTTCATGGAAGGGCAAGTATTTCAATTTAGGCATAAAATACACATGCAGGAGAAGATCTCAACTTTTTATGATAACTTAAGGGTGGTCTTTGTTTTTCAAATGCACTTAAATGATTAAGGGACCTTTATGAAGCATAAAAAGCGCCAACATTTTATCTAGACAAAGATCACAATATTTCACATCTCATAAGAGACAAAAACTCATTTTTAGGTAACCTTTAATAGCTTGTATTCATTTCCTTTCGCTCTTATACAAAAGATCACTTAAAATGACAGAAATTGAATTCAAAATTAATTTTTAAAAGTTTAAGCTTTATGATGTTACTCTCTTTTGCTTTCAAAAAGCTTACTGGCTTTAGTTTAACATGACAGAAAAAGAAAATGACAAAAGTAAAATTATCAGCAACTGCTAACACGTAGGAAAATTAAAGACCATTCTGTTAAATTTTCATTTGAAATACAATAATATTTAAATAATAATATGCATTTGTAATTTTTAAAATTAAGTTGGTACTTCTGTTGAATAATAAAAATGAATTGACTTTATTGCAATATACTTATCATGTGTGAACATAGTATACTATAAGCATTTCTGGAAATAACTAATAGTTAAATTAAAAGGCAAATTATAATTATTGCTCTAACAATATGAAAACAAGTGAAAAACTCATTCTGTTCTTTCTTAAAAGTCCAAATCATTTCAAAAGTTTTTAATTGAAATATTCTCTTTATTAATACTACTAAATGAATATTTTTCCCCTAAAAAAATATTGTCCCATTCAAAATTTGTAATTGCTAGGATTCATAGAGATTATGAGGCCAATGCAGAACTTGAAAAAATTTTAAAATGTTATAAAAATAGCTTTACTCTGTGTCTTCTTCAAATCTGAAGTAAAGGCAAGTACAAAGCTTGAGTAATGAATTAGAACAACTCAGAGAGAAATTTGTCATAGCGCTGATAAATAATTTTATTCTAAAAAACATGTGAATGTAGTTATCAATAATCACTTTTCAAAAGTACAAATTTAGAAATGAAAATAAATTAATCTCATTTGGCAGTAATCAAAAAACAAGCGCACTTGGAATACAATCATCGTCCAGTGGCAATGTACGACCACTGTATTTTTCCATGCTATAAAAGAAAGGTGCTCAGTTTAGACCATGGTGATATTTCATTTCTTCATGACCATAATTCTACCAGTGCCTTCTGTTTTCAACAGCATCAAAAGAGAGTTACTAATAAGTTATATTTATTCCATAAAATTGGGGAGATAAAAATTTTCACATACTAGTATTGCTGTTTTGTTCAAATCTATAAAGAAAAATGATCACAAGTTGTTGGGATTTTTTATCCCAAAATGCCAATTCAAGAAAAGTCTTAGCCACTCAATTCACACATTTAAAAAATTAATAAAAGTTTAATATAATCACATTGATTTAAATTGGTGGTAAAAGGTAAATTAGATAATTATATGGTTTTATGGATCCTTTTTCCTATTCTTAGCCTAATAGAATTCCTTAAGTTCATAGCATATCTAAGTAGTTCTTGAACTGTTTTATGATTTCAGTAGAGTAGTTTTTACCTATTGCAGTATCTTTTATCATTTAGGACTTGAAGCAGCAGAGATTAATATGAACATAGACGCAAGAATTGGAAACTGTAATCAAGGCTGGGAATTTCTATAAAAGCTAAGTTAAAAATAAATTCATTTTATTTTCAAAACTTATGATGGCAAATCTTGAATGATGTCATGAACATGTAGTCTTATAAAAATTATCAACAAATTGCTCCATTTTTCAATTTGAGCTTTCTTCATATTGCTAGCATCTGAGTGAATGTGGTTAGCTATATTAAAGAAGAAAACATTCTCGAGAAAGAAAAGCACTTTTATTTAATCTGAGTTAACCTATTTTGCCAACAGATAAAATCAACTATGCCTTCCAAAATATCATATAATATGATAACAAGCTAAGAAATTACTTTTACTGATACTGCCAAATGAATACAGCCAAACAAACTGCCTATGCATCTAGTTAGTACCTTTGATAAAAATGTCACTCAAAAAACAATTTTTAAAAACATGTCACTCAGTGAATAAAGGCTTTAGGTCAAGTTTTCCCTAATTGTTTCTATAAAAATATATAAGAATAATTTTCCATATTCATTATCTAATTGGATGATTATAATTATAAAATTTGACTCATATATTTGAAACTATCAAATTTGAATGCTTCAAAGACTTTAGAGTTCATCTAAGTATACCTCCCTTATTTCACTAAAGGAGAAAGAGATTCCCAAATCGTCTGAATGACCTTTCGAAGGTCCAAAGCAAGATAGTGAGAGAAGCAGGATGATAAGTTAAGGCTGTGTTATACTGTATTTCTTTACATAGGTTTACAGTAAGGGGGGTCTCAGAAAAGATAATAGAGTGAGCAAAAGGTCTAAGAGCTGCTCTCTCCTAAAATAACTAAATTAATGTTGAAAAAAATCTATGCAAATGTGCGAGAAATAGCAATGTACAGCAGGAATGTAAGTATTCCTCCTTACAAAAAGGTTATGTCCAGAAATCTGTTTCTTCACTCACACTTTACAGTTAATCAACCCCCATTCTCCCCAACCTTTCACTCCTCCTCAACCCTCAGGACTGACCATCCAAACATCTGGCCTAAGTGCTCCTAATTTCTATGTAAACAAAGGATGTCTATTTGACTAGATATGTACCATCTATTCCACACCAGCTCATCTCACTCAGTCTCCTCCAAGGCATTCACTTCTTTTTCCCTACCTAGACAGGTTGAACCTGTCTATGGCCTAAAATTTTTTATTTGGGATACACATGTGGAGTGAAATGCATTTATGTGCCAAGTACTTTGCTGGTTCTGTATTTTCAATTAATAGCAACATTTTAGTAAAGCAACTTTCCATTCCCCAATAGTTAATGATCAATTAATGAATACATTGGTATGAAAAGAATTCAGTATGGAAAACGTTTTTTGATAAGTATTTTGCATACTAATTCTTTCTGTAATTAAGAAGAAACTTTAAAAGGAAAAGAAAAATTAGATTAAAATGTTTTGAGAGGTAAGCAATCTGTGTACTGTGAATTCTTGAAGTAGAGCCTGTCATTGTCAGAAAAAATTGTTATTAAAATAGAATAAATATATGACATAGGAAGGCCATATCAGACCATCTACTTTACCACTCTCATTAAAAGAGATGAGGGGATGGGCCACAGTAGCTCAGCAGGCAGAGTTCTCACCTGCCATGCCAGAGACCAGGGTTCGATTCCCGGTTTTGCCCATCCAAAATTAAAAAAAGATGAGGAAATTACTTATTTTAATTAAGAAAATAATACATGTTCCCTATAACCCAAATTCAAAAGTTAAATGTAGCAGTCAGTGCTTTGGGGAGATGAGTATGAAAAATATTATAATATTATAAATGTTGAATGTTAACATATTAAATTTCCCACATATTTTTTTATTAATTAAAAAAAATTTTTTTAAATTAACAAACAAAACATTTAGAAATCATTCCATTCTACATATATAATCAGTAATTCTTAATATCATCATATAGTTGCATATTCATCATTTCTTAGTACATTTGCATCGATTTAGAAAATGAAATAAAAAGACAACGGAAAAAGAAATAAAATGATAATAGAGAAAAAAAAAAACTATACGTACCATACCCCTTACCCCTCGCTTTCATTTACCACTATTTCAAACTGAATTTATTTTAACATTTGTTCCCCCTATTATTTATTTTTATTCCATATGTTCTACTCTTCTGTTGATATAGTAGCTAAAAGGAGCATCAGACATAAGGTTTTCACATTCACAGAGTCTCATTGTGAAAGCTATATCATTGTTCAATCATCATCAAGAAACATGGCTACTGGAACACAGCACTACATTTTCAGGCAATTCCCTCCAGCCTCTCCACTACATCTTGAACAACAAGGTGATATCTACTTAATGCGTAAGAATACCTCCAGGATAACCTCTCGACTCTGTTTGGAATCTCTCAGCCATTGACACTTTGCCTCATTTTACTATTCCCCCTTTTGGTCGAGAAGGTTCTCTCAGTCTCTTGATGTTAATTCTCAGCTAAATTTCCCACATATTTGACCTCTTTTCTACATCATTATATAACAGTAGTAGAAAGATTTCATTCAACTAAAACACAAGACACTGAAAGTTTCTTCAGTTTCAGTGTTGATTTTATAAGACCACATCAACTGCTATTCATAATTTTTTTCCACTATTATCTAATGAACTCCTTACTTAGCAGCTTTTCAATGAAGACGCTCAGCAAAAAGAAAATATTAAAGTAAGTTAATATTTTCAGCAAGTTAAATCACAATGTAAGTTAACCCACATGACATAGAAGCTGCTATTAATGTTGGGTATTATATATGCCTCTTTTTTTTGCAATTTCATACTAAGGAGCTTAGATTCACAGCTAAAAAAAAAATTCTCCAAAGCATCTGCATGATGGTAAACTAATGCCCAACCATACCTACCACTGAACCAGGAAAAATATGGAGAGTCAGAAAGTGAGGACAAATGCATTAGAACAAAAAGTGGTTAGGGAAGAGTATGATGATGATAATATATATATATATCACAAAAAGTATGTCTAAACTACAGTTCTCAATTTAAAAAATCTATTTCTTTTTAGTACTCCCTGTTCAGTTATAATACTACCATCTCCTTTATTACACAAGTCAGAAACCCAGGTGTCGTATCTGATTCGTTCCTTTCCTTCATTTTCCAAATACAACCAATCATCAAGTACTGTTGTTTCTCTCTATTCCTATTATCTCTTGTAACTCCAGTTCTATGCACATCCACTGTTTCCTCAGTACTTCAGTCTACTGTTTTCTTTCACATATATTATTTCAGCAGGATCTTATCAATCACTCAGTCCATTATTCCAACTTGTCTGTAATCAACTTTCTAAAACCCATATCTGAGCACATCATTTCCTTATTTAGAAACCCTTCAATTCTGTCCCATAAACCTTAAGACAAATTACAAATATTTTGAGAGGAAGTACCCTGCCTTGATGACCTCTGCAGCCTCAGTCTCCCACTCTCTCATAGCAAACACTGTGCTTGAGTTTGTTTGTTTTTTTTCCAACTAATTGCTCTGGAATATCTCTCTCAACCTCCAAGCATCTATTCATACTTGAGGACTTCGTGCAAATATCACTTCTTCTGGGAAGCATTTTTTATAGAGATGTAGTTAAGTATACCTACAATATGCTCACCCATAGTACCCTATGCTTATAGTTTTCACAATATATCATAATGTACTTAATTTGCCTGTTTCCCCACTAAACTACAATATATTGAGGGCGAGCATTATGTCTTATTCATTTCTATACCTCCCTAGACTTAGAATAGTGCTTGGCCTCAATAAATCCTTGATGGATCAATAGATGGATTGGGGGAAGGGGGTCAGTGGATGGATAGATGAATGTATACTGACAGGGCAAGAGGTTTAGAAGAGTCAATCAAAATTTTTGCCATTAACAAATTAATTTTGAAACCCTGTTTCAGAACCCAAATGTTTCTAGTTGTAACTAGAAGTTTTAGAGGATGTTATTAGGAGGCAATTTTAACCTTGAAGACAGTGCTAAAACCAACTTAACCCCATGACTCTTGGGCCTTAGAACAGTTGATAATGTGGATCCAGAAAAGTGACTGCTGATATGATTAGATACCCAGAAGAGACCAAGTCATGCTGTCATAAGGACTAAGACATAGCATAACAGGATTTGTAAAGGTAAAAAAGAGATAAACTAAACCAAAGCTGGAACACTGAATAACTATCTCCATCTTACGTCACTACCAACCTTCATTAAGCGTTCATCGTGTATCCAGCAATATAAAAGGAATTTGTATACATGATGTTGCTTTTGAAGAACAGGAGCACATACAATTATCTTTTTCATAGATTGAATAAAAAGATGATGCCTACCAACAAATCACCCGATTTCTCTCTTTTGCAAACGAAAATTCATTTATTCCTCCATCCATAAAAAGCCCCATGAATCTGCTATAGGAAAAGCGTGGGAAGTGCTTTTCATACATTTTCTCATTTAGTCTTCGGGATAACCCTAAGCTAGATATGACTAGGCTCATTTTATGGATGAGAAAACCGAGACTAAAATGGTTCAAAAACATGGCCAAATCACACAACTAATAAGTCACGGAGCTAAAACTGGTACTTAGAATGTCTATCTCTAAAGTCCGTGTTCTATCTACTAAACTGTAATGCCTAGCAATGGTAAAAATGTATGGTCCTTGCCCTCACTGGGTTTACAGTTTAATGGGAAACAGATGTACATTGATTAAATCTGATAAAATGGGATATTATTATAAGGCAAGGGACAAGGTATAGTTTGGTACATATAGTCTAAACAAAATAATACAATACTTCCTAAAAGTATAGTATTCAGGAGGCTTAATTAAATCATTCATTTATATTAAGAACACAGCCAGTTCAGTTGCAGAAGTTCAAGAAGATAAAACAATTAATGTGGCTTTCTTCTAAATGCTATTTTAAAATAACTCAATGTTAAAATTATTTGTCATAAAACAATTTAAAAATAACAAAATTTAAGGAAAAAAGAAGACCCTAAGGGGAAATTATAGAGCTAAAAAAAGAAAGTTCTCAGGGATTAAAAAAACACCACAAAACAAGAATACATACTATTCATTCTTGAAAAATGAAATACAGCTTTGAATTTTCCCCTCACATACGAACAATGACATATCCAATTACGTATCTAGTCTTTTTCCAAAAGCAACTTTAAATCCCACTGCCTATGGCATTTATACAAATAGGAGAACCACGAAGCACACAGAAAGAACTGGTTAAGACCATTCATGCCAATTTCTCTCTATCTAGGGGAATTGTTCCATAATAGGCTGCAAGGAAATGCTGTGAATAAGTAAAATGATTTATAAAAATAAATTTCTAATAGACGAACTCAAATGACTCTTCTCTAAGTGAACTAATTTATTTAATTTAGCCATCATAAAATACAACTACTCTACCTGTTTTTCATTATTATACCAAAAAAATAAAAGGAGGAGCCTTGAGAAATTCCTGGGTTAATAATTTTTTATTGTTTATATGGCATTTATCTCAAAATATATTTCCTTTTTAAAAGTGACACATTGCTTTAATTTTTTAATGTACTCTTGTAAGTCCTTCCTATACAACTCAATTTTTTTTCTCTAAAGTAAACACTACAAATTGCTTTGGATAAGCAATAATAAAAAATCAACACCATTTATTAATTTTGTAGGAGTTATTCTCTACCTTAGAAATTCCTCAGAGGGGAAAAGCATTTTTGAATTTCACCATATAGTGCCAAAGGCAGGAAGTAAGAGAAACTCTTCTGGAAGGAGAGAAAATGCCTGCGGCAGGAAATGACCTACCATATAGCCCTCTACACAGGTTTTGATATTATAATTTGTTAATTTACAGGAAAAAGGAAAATTACCAATGGTTTAAGTTTATTCCGATAGAACTATTTAACTTCCTTAAGTCTTTAATCACAATAATACACACTGTTCAAAAAGGCAGTACATTTTCAAACCCTCAAAATACCTTGTAAATTTGCATGAAAAGCGCCATGAAAGAAATATTCTTAGTACCATAAAATATAAACTAAGAAGTACATTGAACTTCCCTTAAGAAAGTTTAAAAATATTCTTGGCATGTTTTTCTCTGAAACTCTTAAATATTTTCAAGACCAATTCATTGTAAGAAAACACAATTTTATTCAAATATGCAGCTCATGGTATGAATAAGCAAGTACTCATTTCTCAATTGAATAATGTTGTGTTCTTTTTTTTTAAATCAACACTATTGGGTTAGGAATTTGGGATTTAATGTATGCAGGTATCTGTGCATATGTGAGCCTGATGTATGTGTGTGTAATCCTAGGGACATGTTTCAAAACTTAATTTTAATAAATTGATCCTTATTAATGGTTTATTATTTAACTTCCTATATTCAAGCCATATCTTAACTGAAATACATAAACACATACATATATAACTTCATACATAAATTGTACCCTTTATTTTTAACTAAGTTTCCAATCTAAACATGTAATCATAAACATGCAATCATAAAGGTAATTTAAAAGAACTGTTTAAACATAGCTAAGTTTCCCATATTTCACTATTAAATATGGGAAAATTGAGATAATTTATAACAAAAGCAATGATCTTATAAAATCAAATGTGAGTAACCCTGAAACTACATTAGTTGAAAAAGGACTACAGACTGTCAACGTGACACACTATTACCATTACCTGTACTCTTTATTAATAATTAGTCTTCTTCCAAAGGTTTCAGGCTCGATGAGACATACTAACCCTGGTATATCCATTTCATAAACCAGGCCCAGCTTCCTTTCCGGAAGGATTTTGAACACAAAGAAACAATTCACATCTTAATACTGCTGACATCTGAATGCATACTTGGAAGTCTGGTGATTATAGTTATATTTGGGGTAAAGTGATAAGTTTCTTTTTTAAAAATATGAAAGTACATAATCCTAAATCTATAAAATATACTACCAATGTGCTCTACCTAATTCTCACACCCAACAGTGAATTATAAGTATTGATTTGTTTTATGACCAGGAAAACAAAAAACTACAAACACTACATAAAAAGGGTTAAAATATAATTCTGCTACTATTCAGAATTACTTTTGAAAATCAATGTTAATCTAAAGATATTACACTGCATATAAGATATGCATATAGATATCTTTTATTTAATTCATAAGTATGCAATAGTTAGAATTTCTGTTATGAAAAATTGAAATAGGCAAATTGTTCTAAAATTAGTATTTTTAAATACACCTTTTATTTACATCATATAAACATAAAATCATCACTATATTAATTATCCTTAAATTCATGGATTGATATTATTTTAACATACTGTATTTTACTTCTTATGTAAATGTAAAACATTTAATTTAAATCTTGTTGACTGAAACTAAAGATGTTGACTGAAACTTATGAAAGCTATACTTTCATAAACTATTGTTTTCATAATTTATGTTTTGGCTACTTCAATTAAAAATTTAAACTATTTGTTGCCATTAAAAATTCATATTCATTGTTCTGTTGAAGTGAAGTTATTTTACCCAATTAAAGTAATTCGGAATCAACTGATAAATACTGAAGTTCTCAAAACCATGGTTCAAGACAAAAGCATAAAAGCAACAAAACCAAAGTATGTGAGAAATGTAAAACTGATCTCCAATTGTTTTCTTTTTGAACCTAAGCATTCAAGAATTGCCAGTGAATTATTCTATTTTATTGATGACATTTTTCTCGAGGGAAGTTATTTTAAAAGTTTAACCCCTAAGCAAGTCATTGCTGCTCCGACTTTGACAGTGTCCAGAGCGTTGATTATAACTGCAGGAGGTGATACCTTCTCCCTAGAGAATTTCACCTTGCATAACCCTACACACTCTTTCACTCCCCAAACAGCATTAATTCAGCTATTCAGACTATTTCAGCTGATATTAAAGGACAGACCACAGAAAATGCAATAGTGGTTAAAACAAAACAAAAATAGAAAAAAAAAAAATCCAGATCGTGGCTATAGTAGCACAAAGCTCAAGAGTAAAGAAGATTTTAAAAAGACATCAGAGTGATTCAAAAAAGAACAACATGACAGATACTAAACAAGATTTTTATCTTTGCCTTCTATGCATTTAAACTCATCTCAAACTCCATTGAAATTCTGATCATACACAAACCTGAAGTCTTCTGACATACTTTCAAAAACACACACCCTTTCTATTTCTAAATCTCCAGGGTCACTTTTTCAGATAGCCAGGAAAAGCCAGAGATATTCAAACCTGTAGGTACCTGAGATATGAAAAGATCAAGTTATAATGTAACATCCAATATATTTCATGTAAAAAGGTGCATAATTGCTTTTAAATCCAGTGTTTCTCTTCTTGCAATTAATGGAAAAGGCCTAAGTCTGCTTTAAAAGTTATTTGATATCAAGCACAGACATCGAAGCAGGCATAGATATTAGGCATATGAGGTCTTTGTAATATTTTTCTTAGGAGGATGTCAGAATATTAATGTGCTCTACAGCAAACTTTATTTGGCTATAGACAGAGCTTAAATGTATGCTTAATTAGTTGAAGGTTCTTTGCTAAATCAGTACTAGAGAACAATCAAGATGCAAAGAGTTATCACAATATGGCTTATTCACACATATATATCAGAAACAGTGAACAAAGTTCCAGAAGGTAATTAGATTTTCAAAACTGAAACTAGTCCCTCCTCTCACTCCCCTACCATTCAGTCATGACAGGGCCAGAAGGTAATGATATATCTGCCATGATGCAACAAGCAGACCTGTCTTCTGTCAAGAGTTGAAATCATAAAGGAATAAGCTGTCGTTAGCAGCCTCTCTCCAAACACTAGAGCTGTCATTTCATTGTTTTCTTTTGCTGGCATGGGGGCTGGAGTGGGCTCATATACCTTGTCAGTTCAGTAATGTGCTATGCTTTTAACCTTTTCTGGAATTCCTGACTTGAATGATCTGTTATGGAGTCTGTGAAATTACAGCTTATACTTCTTGATTAATTTATATTTCCTCTCAAAGTTTTCTTTAAATTTGGAATTAGGGTTCATGGCTTCAACCTATAGTTTAACAGTCCATATTTTAAATAGAAAATAAACAGCATTTATTAAACAAATTTTTAAATATAAATTTCTGTGGTCTAAATTTGGCCACTTTTTTTTTTTTTTCTGACATGGGCAGGCACCAGGAATCAAACCCAGGTCTCCAGTATGTCAGGTGAGAACTCTGCCTGCTGATCCACCATGGCCGGCCCAAAATTTGGCCACTTTTTAAGGGGAAAGTTTAAAAATTAATTTAAAGAAATTGCCTGCCCCTTTATAGTCAAATATTTACTAAATAGCAAACTCTCAGCAACTGTTGTCAATCACTAAAATGTAACTATAGCATATCTTCTAAATATTTTCTTTAAAATTAAAAAAATTATAGCAGTGTCATTTTTAAAATCATAAAATACCTGCTTAGGTTAAAAGAATTAAATAGAAAAAATACGTCCAGATATGTCAATGCACACCTAAGTATATGTGTAAGTAACCATTCTTGGGTTTTCAATAACTTTTAGACATCATTCCATATGAATAAGCATACAAACATGCACATATAATACACGCTTTTTAATAACATGTAGTCTTTCATAATATGAATAAACTATCATTTAATTAAGTAGTGCCTTACTGATAGATATTTAGGTCATCAGAAGTTTTTTTGTTATTATAAACTTCTGTGATGAACATTCTTATACATATACTGGTCAATAATACTAAACTGCTATGCAAAAAGATAACTCCAACGTAAACTCCCACTAAAATCTAAGTTGGTATTATAAAACAATTTATTACTAAAATAATTTAATATCTGCCATTCTGATATGTTGAAAAACGGCAACTTGGTTTAATAAGCATTTCTTTAATTTTCACAAATACTTTCAATGATTACCAAAACCATTAAACATTATACAGCCAAGATGGCAGCATAAGAATCTCCAGTGTACTGTACCCCACAGAATCTGTGAACAACTAGCAAAAACCTCCAGAGCCATTTTCATAAAATTTTAAACAGCCAAAATCATCTTGAAAAAGAAAAACGAAGCTATAGAACTTACAGTTCCTGACTTTAACATTTATTACAAATCTACAGTAATTGAAAGAGCATAGTACTGGCACAAGGACAGCCATAGAGACCAATGAAATTGAATGGAGAGTTCAAAAATAAACCCTCAGATCTATGGTCAATTGATTTTTGACAAAGGTGACAAGTCCACTGATGTGGAAAGAGTCGTCTCTTCAATAAATGATAGTGGGAAAAGTGGATGTTTATATGTAAAAGAATGAAGGCTGGACCCATAATATATACAAAAATTAACCCATAATAGATCAAAGACCCAAATATAATAATGAAAACTAAGACTCCTAGAAGAAAACATAGAGAAGCATCTTCAGGACTGTGTGGTAAGCAATGGTCATTTCTTAGACTTTACACCAAAAGCACAAGCAACAACAATAAAAATATAGATAAATTGAACTTCATCAAAATTAAAAATTTTGTGCAAATGAGCTCATCATGAAAGTAAAAAGCCTACAGAATGGGAGAAAAATTTTGGAAACTACATATCCAATAAGGGTGTAGTGTCTAGAATACATAACAAAATCATCCAATTCAACAAAAAAAAAAGCCAAAAAACCCAATTAAAAAGTTGGCAAAAGACTTGAAAAAATAGCCAAAAGAAGATACAGGCATACCTCATTTTAATGTGCACTGCAGATACTGCATTTTTTCAATTGAAGATTTGTGGCAAACCTGCATTGAGCAAGTCTATCAGTGCCATTTTCCAACAGCATGTGCTCACTTCATTTCTCTGTGTCACATTTTAGTTACGGTATGTACATTGTTTTTCTAGACAAAATCTTACTGCACACTCAACAGACTACAATATATAGTAAATACAGTTTTTATATGGACTGAGAAATAAAAAATTTCATGTGCCTCACTTAATTTTGGTGGTGTGGAACTGAACCTGAAATATTTCCAAGGTAGAGCAAACAAATGGCCAAAAAGCACTTGAAAAGATGCTAAACACATCATGAATCATTAGAGAAATGCAAATTAAAACCACAATGAGATATCATTTCATACTCAATAGAATGACTACTATTCAAAAAATGGAAAAGAACAAGTGTCGGAGAGGATGTAGAGTTATTGGAACACTTGTTCATTGTTGTTGGGAATATAAACTAGTGCAGCCACCACAGATATGAATTTGGCAGTTCCTCTGAAAGTTAAGTATAGTTCATCGTATCACCTGGCAATCCCACTTCTAGGTATATACCCAAAAGAAGTGAAAGCACAGACTTGAATAGATATTTGCAAATCAATGTTCACAGCGGCATTATTCACAATTGTCTAAAGATGGGAGCAACCCAAGTTCCATCAACAGATGATGATAAACAAAATGTGGTATAATCACACAGCAGGATATTAAACCATAAAAAGGAATGAAGTTCTGAAACATGTGACAAAACAGATTAATCTTGAAGAAATCATGTTGAGTGAAATGAGCCAAACACAAAAAGAGAAATATTGTATGATCTCACTGATAGGAAATAATTATAATAAGCAAATTCATTGTCAGAAACTAGAATACAGGTTACCAAGGACCACAGGAGGGGACAGGGGAGGGGTGGGAATGGGAAATTAATGCTTCATTGGGATGGAATGTTTGTTAGAAGTGATGAAAAGTTTGGGTAATGGATGATGGTGATGGTGGCACAATGTGATGAATGTAATCAACACTAAATTACATTTGAATGTGGTTAAAAGGGGCAAATTCTAGTTGTATATATGTTACTAGAAAAAATTTTTTTTAATAACTAAAGCCTATAAAGTCATATGAACAAAAGTATATTTCAAAGCTGTGAGAAATTTTCATACTTTTGAGTTCTGCAAGTTCTTCAGCATATATATCCCACCCCTCAATCTACCTGTACTATATAAATACTAAGCAATTTTTCATAAGATGTCAGGTGGTATTACTACTGTTAAAAACAATAGCTATGATCCATCTTGACATGTACTTCTATTTTCTTACAACTGTCTATTAACCATAGATATTCACTAGAGTCCAACCAAATTTCCTTGCCACCAAGTTTATCAAATACTTAAGTTGAAATAGAAAGATTTTACAGTGTTTAGTTGGAAGATGAAGAATTGAGGGCAGTAGTTAGGATGGTATATAAAAAAAACTATAACTGTAAATAATCATATACTATTCTAGATAAGTAGGTCATCTCCCGAGGTTTGTAAAGCATTTTGTTATACAGAAAATTACTTTAATATTATTTTTGTTTTAAAAATGAATGACATATACTGACTAGCTGTCACTGGAACCACCAGATACAAAAATATGTAACTGAAAAGGTACACTGAATTTTTCTGATTATCTCTGCTTCTTCCACAAATGGTATCAAAATATCAGTGAATAAAAAAAAAAAAAGGAGAGAAAGGATGTTAACATGTGAAAACACAGGGAATGGGGAAGAAAATAGAGGATATGGATGCCAACAACTTTTGGAAGACTGAGGTTGAAGAAAGATTGGGGATTGGCTTGGTATTACAGAGGAAATTCAAACATAGGTGCCTCCTGAGGGAAATGATGACAGAAGCAAAACATACTAACAGAAGGACAGAAAGAATGAGAAATTGGAGCACCAGATACCATGGAAAATCGGGACAGGCCTTGAGGCTAAAAACAGAGGAACTAGTTGTAAGATCATATAAGATGCAGTCAGACACTCCACCCCCAACACATACACACACAAAATTTAAAAATGAGACCCAATCTCACATTATGCTGTCAGCCCTGTAAAAGATAAAAGGTTCTTCATTCAGGAAAACCTACACAGGGAAGAATTGGACTATGTATAGAACAACAGACCATGTTGTTGTTGAAGGAGAGGACAGACAAAGAGCTCAAATTATGAGTATCGAAGAAAAAATCTGCATATCTATGCTGAATAAAAAGGAACTCAATATCAAAATATGACAGAAGTTTTAAAAAATTCAATAGAAAAGTTAAGAGATAGTGTAGGTAACTTTCCAGAAACTAAAGCAAAAATAAACTGAAAATAAGAAAGGATAAGGCAATTAGATATTCTATCTGGTACTCCAAAACAAAATCATAAGAGTTCTAGAAAAAGAGAAGACAAAATTATCAAGACACGACACAAAAAAAGTTTGTCAGAACTGAGGATCATGAGTGTACAGATTGAAAGGAATCAAGTATCCAATGGAATGAATCACAAAAAGCCCACACCAAGGCACAGGAAATTTCTTAACATCAACATGATTCATTTCTTAACACCAGAGAGCAGAAAGAAAAAAAAAAAAAAACCTTCCATGATAGAAAGGGGATTAAAATATTAGGATATTAGACTTTTCAGTTAAAATACTGGAAGCTAGGAGGCAATGAAGCAAAGTCTTCAAATATCTGAATGAAAATGATTTTCAACCTGGCATTCTGTGCTTTATTGAATTATTACAATCCAGTAAAAAGCAGAATAAAGCCATTTTTAGAAATGAAAGATTTCAAAAATTTCTCTTGTATTTGATAACGCCAAGCGAGTTCTCCAGAAGAGGAACAGGAAACTATGAGACTATGTGATAGATTTGGCCATGTAGAATATTAATGAGAAGTTAATGGAGATCTGAATTAATAATTATTATAAAGAAAATAGAAATAAGTTTTTAAAACTAGGAAATTATCAATTTAATGAAATTACCAATTTAATGAAAAAAATTGTGCCAAAAATGAAAACAATCATAGTACCCTAATTTTGGCTTAGTTATAAACATGTTTGAACTTATTCTATTCTCCATGACTCTTTATCTTATATATTTTCCTCTCTACTTCTCTGGGATGTATTTTGAGTAATTTCCTCAACTCTAAATTTCAATTTACTAATTCTTTCTCCAACTATGTCTAATAGTTGCATCACCTAACTCATCTTTGAGACAAGGCTTCTTTCCTTTAGCAATGCAATGTAGTTTTCTGTGTACGAATCCTTTACATCCCTAGTTAAGTTCATTCCTAGATACTTGATTCTTTTAGCTGCTATTTTGAATGGAATAGCAACTCAGGGGGGCCAGGCAATGTTGAGTGACTGTATGGGCTGAGTGCAGGTGTGGCCCAGGTATGAAAGTGAGCACCTGTAGACCAGATGCACAGGTGACTATCTGCAGGGGGCAGGTGGGAGTTGATGAGCTGGCTGCAGTATGTGGGCCTCTGGAGGGGTAGCACAAGACTGTGCCTTGTGTGGGAGAGGTGAGTCAGCCTGGGAGAGGTTTGCATGCATACATGGGGTGGGGTTGTGGGGCAGGGATACACAAGGAGCGGGGTCAGGGCTGGGCTGCTTAGAGCATGGTGGGGAGGAGGGTAACAGGGTTCAGGTGTGTGGGGTATGGAGAGAGTCACAGGTTGCGGGGCAGAGGCAGCACGCATGAGGGTAGCACATTCAAGGAATGTGGCTTGGTTTATTTATTTCCTTGTCCTTGCCTCCCTGTCCCTGCACTCCTGATAGCTCTGGGCCTCCATTTGGAAATGGACCTGCTCTGCTGTTCGCACTAGCTGGCTTGTCTCCAGTTCTCTGCATCTCAATTCTTCTGCTTTTTCAACCAGGGCCTCTCTATGTGGTGTACAAGACCCTCCCAGGTCACTTACACCCTGGAATCACTCTCCTGGTCTTTTTTCTGTCCCTTCTCTAGCTGTTCTTTCAAGCAGGGGTGAACTTGACCTATCCTATTCTGCCATGTTTCCAGAACCTCATCCACAACTGATTTTTACATTAATATATTTTATTTAAAATTCTCACAGTAAGCTGGTTGAATTCAAACTGCAACTCCACATATATCTGTACTTTAGGATCTGGGGCTTCTATGCCCCATGGGAGGCTGTTAAGTCCAACTAACACTTCAGGCAAAGAAATTTTCTCTTTCACCTTTGGGACAATCAGTTGATTTTTTTTTTCTAGCCTCCCTTTTACTAAAAGGGAGCACCTTCTAGGGATCCAGGTTTGTTCAAAGGTCTTACAACCTTACAACAACAAAGGTCTTTGTTCAGCTATGCCTCTGAGGCCCAAAGCCCGGGCCCTACATACATCCTGGGTGATCTAGGTCTTGAATCTCATCAGCTACCTCTCTGGTTTGCTGCCCAGTCCAGGGCTTTCAGTTCTCTCTTTTATTCAGGCATCTGCAGACTCCTTTTCTTTCTTTTTGAAGGTAACTATGTATTTAATATTTTCATTGTTACATTTTCTCTAGAATTTTTCTGTGTACTTAGTGGATGGGAAGTCCATATTAATTAGCTCAGTTCAACATGTTACCAGAACCCAAACTGCATAAATCACCTTGATAAAAATTAGTATTTTTAAAACTCGGGCACGATAGAATGAAAATACTTACTAAAAATAATTAGGGGAATAGCAGTTTCTTTTGAATAATCCAGCTATAAAATTTAGGAAAAATGTAGTCAGTGAAGGAATCAGACTTATCATGAAATTACTAAATTTAATAAATTTCAAGTCATATTAGGTATGAATCACTCAAAAAGTGTTTTCAAAGTTTTCTTCATAGTTTCAACTTTTAATTTCCCACTGATTTTATTATAACACATTTTTTTTTAGAACTTATCAATCTTTGTCTTACTAAACATAATTGCTATCAAGTTCTACCTTATCCATTTTACATGGAGCCTGCAAAGTATAAACAAACCCTCAACCAGTGAAAAGAGTATTGTCTATACCAGTGATACTCAGTATGATTCCTGGAATAGCAACATGAGACTTACCTGGAAAAGTACCAGAAATAGAAATTTTTAGACCTCCAACAGACCTTCTGAATTAAAAATCTGGGTGTGGGGCAAGGCAATTTGGGTTTAAACAGCTCTCTACGTGATTCTGATGCAGGTTTAAGTCTGACTCTATAAACCACTGGCCCCCAACTGCTTGCCATAATTTTCTGAAAATACGTCTGCATTAATGGACTAGGATGAGGTCAGTGAGGTGACAAGAGTGCCAAATTTAAAGAGGTACTCACTCTCAGTGTCATAGACGTGCAAGTATATGACCTCGAGAGGGAATATCTCCTTAAGTTTTGTATACATGCTTTAGCCTTACAATTAGCAATTAAATGCTTTAATTTAAATGTCACCTACTTTCCTTACTCCTTTTTATAGAGAATTTCAGTTCCCTTAAAATAAGCATATAAGAAAAGGTCAAAGAAGAAACAAGCCTGAGTAACTCTCAAACTTCACAATCAGATGCTGAATAATTAGTATTTGGCTAGATGATATACTGTTTCTTTGTCCAAGCAATATATTATACAATAAAGACTGCTGAACACTAGAAATATTAGCAACGACAGCCAGATTATTCCCAGATCTTTCTGGGATTTCATCTGATATGCACCATTCTTCTAACATGAAACCTTAATATATTTTAATATATTTTTGATAATACAATTCTGAAGTATCTACTATGTAAGAACTGGAATATCTGTGCTTTTCAAACTGTGATATAAGGAACCTTGGGGTTTCTGGGGAGAAATTTCAGGGGTTGCTGTGGGGCTGGTTCCAACCTT
This sequence comes from Tamandua tetradactyla, assembly GCF_023851605.1. Taxonomy (NCBI): domain Eukaryota; kingdom Metazoa; phylum Chordata; class Mammalia; order Pilosa; family Myrmecophagidae; genus Tamandua; species Tamandua tetradactyla. Next base: position 37,266,808 of record NC_135347.1, on the reverse strand, counting down.
CACCACAACATCAAAACCAAAGCAGCTATAAAGATTTAAACAATAATTTTTGCATAATAATTCACTTAAATACAAGGTTCTACCGTTAAAACTGTTTCAACCTTAAATCATATGAATACAATTTTAGGACATTCAATGTCATACCAAAAATATTAAGGAATATTGCACAAATAGCATTAACAACACTGGAACAGGGATCATGTTGTCTGATAGGGCCCCCAAAATATCAGAATTTACTTTAGTTGTGATATGAAAACTGACAGCTATGAAAACAGAATAATAGCTTTCAACGTTTTGCAAACTACAGAAATTTTAAATAAAATTTTAGAAATAGTAAAAAATAAAGAAAAACAAAAGCAACACTAGTCTTGTTAACAGCTAAGATGGGACAGATTCTTTTTCCCTATTTGTCTTCCTTCTGCCTGATCCTTAAAATGCCACTCCTTACCACACAAAACCAAACACAGAGTAGCTGTTCAAGAACTATCATATAAACAATATGACAGAGCAAAGATGAAGTACCAAAATTGCCATATATGGATTTAAAAGAGATTATTTTTTAAACGTTTGCCATGGAGAAAGTAACAAGAATAAAGTTCAGATTCGTCTAAAGAAAAATAAAGAGAATGAAGTACAGTAGTTTTCTTTTTTTCAAGGAATCATGAGTTGCAGGAACTCAGGAAAAAGTCAAGGCAATGAAATGCTATTATCTCTAAAACACTATTCCTACTTAGAAGAGCAAAAAGACTATACTAATGTTACTGATAAACTTTCTCCCTCCTGCTTGTAATATGAACAGATAGCTTATTCAAAGAAAGATGATTGGCATCTTTCACCTCACAAACCCTACATAAATATAAAATATTCTAGAATGGGAGAAGCTTAGGTAGCCTAGTAGCAGAGATAATATCATTACATAAAATATCTCACCAAGCACCCACATGTTGCAAACATCTGATTTTCTTTACTCAGTTATATTTTCAAATATTCATTAAACTCTAATCACATTTCACATATAATGTTCTACTTAGAAGTCATAGGTGGGATCTGTTCTAACTACAAACTAAATTGTGAAAGAAAAAGTCCATAAACTGAAATGTGAAACAGTTTAAAAACATATTTACTTTAGTTGAAATTTAAATTTACATAGTTATTTCAATTCTATTAAAAACAGACAACTAAAGTTAGCAACCAATCCAAAAGTAATGTCTTTGTGCTTTGTGCACATCCATGAAGACCGCAAAAAGTATAGAATTAATCTCAGAAATTCTACTTACAGCATTGTAAGGCCCCAAAATCTTTTAATAAAATATTCTTTAGGAGATGAACTTTGATAGTTTCATTTTACTTAACAGAGAAGGGAACAAGCATATTATCTTTGACCATTGCAGTTATCAGTCTATCACAGAATTTGGTAACAATTTTAATTATGAAAATGTAATAATGTAACTCATAAATAAAACAAAGCATAATACACACTTATCTTTCCAAATAACTTCATGCTCTTACTAAAATCTTTTATACAAGATGCCACTTTACTTTTTTCCTGAAGAAAACCTTTACTCACATATGAAAGAAAGCTATACTTTGCAAAATTTAAGTTTGTTGCATAATGTAAGAATGAGACAGCAAAAATAGCCAAACATTAACAACTACAAGGTTCTGTTAGAAAAAAAAACAATTTCACTATTACAAGAAAGCAAGCCTTGAATGAAACTTTAAAATACCCATTTTTAAAAGTTTGAATTCAAATAAGAAGGAATTAGCTTTGTAAACATGTTATTTACCATTTTGTGTGTCTATGTCTTATAGCATTTTATCTGTAGGCTTGACAGAAGTTTTGTTAAAGAAATGACAAAAAATACTGTTATTCTAACTTTTCTTTTAATAATAAGAGATTAGTTTAAAGTGGATCTCCTATAGTTCCTAACTTTATTAAATTAGGTAGAAAAAGGTTTACAGAAGCAGTCACAATATTTTTATCAGAAGAGTTTTCAATATTTGATAATTTAACAGATATTTCATATAATAAAAGCCAAATATTTTAGAATCCAAAACATTCATTTCAAAGACATAATCTAAATCATTCTACTCTTAAAATATCATTCTGTTTTCTCAAGTAACTGCAAGGTAATGTAGAATATTTTCCATACAAGTAAAATAAATAACAGTTTGAAGATAAGATTGTGCTTAGGAACTAGTTTTCAAAGAAACATGGTAAAGTAATTTAAAACACGTAATAAAACAGAGCTATAAAACGCCAAAAATATATATAAAGGAAATTGCACTTACATCCACAGCTCTCTTAATAAAAGGTATCTGTGTGCCACTGTCCAGATCTTCATTTATAATAAGCCTTCTAGCCCACTGACCTGCCCTGACAACACCACTACCATGAATTAAAACCATCAGTTTCTGTGGATTTGTCAAAGCATCCTCACTCATAAAGATAAAACTCTTTGGTTCACTTTCAGTAGCATCTACCTGTAATTAAAAAAAATTAAATAATAAATAAATATTTTCTGATCAAGCACAGACATAAATGAGAAAACAACTAATGATTATTAAAAATTATAAAGTGGTTCTTATATAACTATAGAAGTAAAAAGAAAAAAACCTTTAAAATAAAATTAAAATATTCATTACAGATTACCAATTACATGTCAGGTGGAAAAGCAAAAAAAAAAAAAAACAACCATGATAGTAATTTAAATACATAAAAGAATACTGGAATACATTGTCTCCCCATATTATTATTGTACATTTATTATGATATTATTGCTAAAAATAAGAATAAATAGTTTTCATTGTTTCCTATAGGCTAGATAATGTGTTAATGTTTTTAAAACATCCCATTTAATCCCAAAAACCCCATTAAAGTGGATATATCATTCTTATGCCCATTTTATAGATGAAGAAATTGAGGATTCGAGAGTTTAAATAAGTTTCCCAAGGTCACACACATTTTGAGTCTATAATTCTATAACCGAAGTATACTGCACCCAAAACAGAAAACAGAAAAACCAATTGGAAGATACACTTATTAAAAAATCATATATTTGATAGGAATACTACTGAACTTTTAAAAGGGTGGATAGAAGACTACTTAAATTCCTACATCTTCTAATATCTACTGTTCTGTGCAAGCGGACTTCCAAACTTCCTTTGGAATGTGAAAACAGGATTAAATGACTATTAATTTATGAAACAATATTATTCTTGTACTCCAGTAACTTACTTAACATACTAGCTATTTATGGGATGAAAAGTGAACATTTTTATCCAATTTGATTTTATTTAATATTTAGCTTTTTTTTACTGGATTACGATGATTTAGATATGAAGAACTTATAGACTTTTAAGACAAAATAATTTCTCAACCTTTTATGACATATGCCACAGCAGAAACTGAGTGGTATTCCATATCAGCAGAGGCCAAAAAGTGGGAATAAAAGACTTTATGGAGCAACCACTGGGTCAGGACCTGAAATTGAAGAGTCTTGATGGCAAATCAATTCACATGCCACTCACTTTGTCAAAGGTATATGTTTACACAATTATCAAGAGAAATACAAAAAACTCCAGATACTAAAAATGGTCTAGATTCTAAATAATCTCAGTTACTATGCTGGAGAAGAGAAATAATTTCAAATTTATCTACTTCTAAAGCTAGCAGGTTAGTCTCAGTAATACATGGTTAGCCATCTCTGTTAAGTGAGGACAAGTGGCAAATATTTTGGCAAGAAGAAGGCCACAGGGTTTAAGAAAAAAAAATCACCTTTTCGATAAAGCCTTCCCTGACCAACCCTCTTTAAAATTCCAAACACTTCCATCAGAATTCTCTAGTCCCTTTCCTTGTTTTATTTTCCTACCATATTTTATGATTTACTTTATATATATTTTTTGTGTATCTGCTTATACACTGACTGATACCTTCACTAGAATGTAAGTCCAGGAAGGCAGGGATTTTTCTGTTTTTGTATCTAGCTACATCCTAAGAGAGCCTGGCATATTGTAGGTACTCAACAAGTAAAGGAATGAATGAACTTGTGGAATAAGGAATCTTATCCAGCATTACCAGAGATTTTCTTTAGATGTTAACTAAATAATGTGTCATCTTAAATGGTTATAATACTTGCCTGATTCAGAAAGAATATAATGAAGAATAAATTAATGCATAATTATAAAGAATTTTAAAAGATAGAATGACATAACTCTAACTTCATTATTAGTAACTAAGCACACAGGAGGAGAGGTATAGAGTGTAACATAATGACAATAGGTGCACTTGCATGCAGTAACCAGCATAAGCATATTACAATGATGACAGCAAGTATGACTGAAGTCACAGGAGAGAAACAGCTGAGAGGCATGGGAAAACCAAAACTGAGCTGAAAAATTCCCTTTTACCTAGGAACATTACATGCAAACAGAAGAATCACTCAAAGTGACTAAAAAAGAAAATGGTGATAAGAACAAAAGAAAAAAATCAAAAAGCAAAGGTGTCAATGTACAATATAAAAGAGGCCACAGAGGTTTTCAGTCATTCAATTATCAGAGAGCATATCTAAACATGCACAAATAAAAGCCCTTCTTACAGTCAGTGAGGCCTTAATGGATTCTGGAATGGCTATGGAAATGAACATCTATTTATCTGAATTAAAAACCTGTAGCTATAGACGTTTCCAGTAGGTGCTGATGATTGCCTCTTTTTCCCATTTCACATAGCCTACTGTTACCAAGGAACTGAGTCAATTTTTTTAAGCAATAGAATGTTGCTACTTTGAATTCAAGAACAATTATTTTAAACTGAAATACAGTACTTATTTTCAGAAGTACTTATTTTATTTTATAATGCTGCTCAAGAGTTTTTAAGGGGGTGCAAATTAAGGTGGCCATGAATAAATGAATAAAAGTTCTACTTGAACATCCAGAAAAGTTAGCTTTGAAAATGAGAGATCACCAGAATACCCAAGAAAAAACAATGAAAATGAACAATGTAACAATACTAAAGATTAAGGGATAAGAGCAGTATTTGAGCCAATGCTGGTCATGGGCTAATTTTCACCAATTCTGACTCTCACTCGGCAACTAAAACTCACTCTGTATAAAGTTAGTGCTAATTTTAAATAGCAAAATAACTATATGAATAAAGTGTTTTCTTCCAGTACCTTAATAAAGTTTGGAAATGCTATTCCAAGCCCATTTATCTTCAAACAGTAGTAATTCATTAAATGGAGCCTTCACTAAGGAATCTACATAAAGGTCAGTCTGGTACACTTTGTTGACAAATCAATGTCAAATGCTATCTGGTCAGTAAGGCTGCATCAAACAATTTTTAGCAATTAATCATTCATTCTGGGATAAATCATTAACCCCACTAACTGTGATGTTTCCTTTAAACATGAGGTAATAAACTGAATGAAAACTTGTGTCAAGTTATTAATTCCTTGTATTCAATATTCTTTACCAGTCTGTATCCAATAACACAACTGAAAATATTTTGTGCCTTTAAGTAAGGTCAGTGGAGTACAGGTAAGACGTAATTATAAGCTTTAACACTGAATCAGCAGCTTCCACAAAGTGCTGTCATTTTTATCAAATCCAAGGTGGTTTTTTTCCCCCTTTTTAAACAGTTTAGCTATCAAGGAAAAAAGTTTGGGGATGGTGCTACTTCAGTGAAACAACTCTGAAACTACTTAGCAGTTTCCTCACTAACCAAGGAGAATCTAGATATCCAACAAAGAACAAAAAACACTCCCACTGCTAATTCTGAAATTTGAGAAAACTCAGGAGAAGAACAATAGCTATTGAAGCAAATTTTCAGAACTATATAAAATACACGATAAAAATTCAAGAAGAGAGATATGAATTTACTAAAATAATTTTTAATTTTTTTTCCAATCTATAAAATAAGAGTATCTTTCCTGAGCAAAAATGGACAGGATACTTATTTTAGGTCTCATTTAATGCAAAACCCTCTCCATGCCTATTAGCTTTATAGTCTAAATCAAAATGTACCTATAAAACAAAGTCTGCAAACCTAATCTAAAGTTTTCAATAATGAAACTTAATCATATAACATGACCTACAGGACCAATTTTCTTGCGATTTGTTTCGGAAATCTCTGAGATTGAAGTGAGTTAAAGAGTTTCACAGAACTAGAAGTATAATGTTCAAGGACTCAATATCAATTGTATTACAACAATGAATCAACCTAATGCTATTTAAATATCATTCTTCATGAACTTTGAAAGAAATAAAGTTAATAAGAAAGAAAGACTGGACAAAATGAAAATTTCTATCTTGACTTTTCCAAAGATCAGATTCAGTATATACTTTTAACAGAGTAAGACACTCAACCTAAAATCAAAATGAAAACAGAAAGTTTGACTACAAAAATGACTGGTTTAAGGTGGTACGACAGTGGCTCAGTGTCAGAATTCTCCCCAGCCACGCCGGAGACCCAGGTTTGATTCCCGGTGCCTGCCCATGCAAAAAAAAAAAAAGATTGGCTTATTCACTCCCTGAAAAAAGACATTATCATGCCAGAGACCCAGATTCGATTCCCAGTGCCCGTCCATGTGGAAAAAAAAAAGGCATTAACATCTTGGTTTTCATATATTTCTTAAGGAAAGAAAATTTCCAAATAAAACAAAGGTTGGCCTATTTCATAGATCATTTTATACATTAATACATCACAAGTACTTAGATCAATGGCTAGCACTTAACAGATCCTTAACTGATACTTGTTGAATGAATGAATGACTAACAAAGTGACCTAGAAGTTGAAGTTACCTATAAAAAATTAAATTTAAATTAGATTTCTTTTTTACAAAGTTGAACCATGAAATCAATTTGTGGGGATGGGTATCATTAAGAAATCCTCAACCCCTCAATTAAAATGGAGTAACATTATACAAAAGTATTTTGAAATCTGTGTTTTCCAAGTTTCATGCACACAAAATCATTTACATGCAAAATTTTGTATCATAAATGAATTATTTTCATCAATCTTCCAAATTCTTACATATCATAAAATCAGAGTTGTCAGAAGCAGCAATATCATCTACCTTAGTCTCACCATCATTTTACAAATAAGATAATTATTTTTTGAAAGCTTAATATTTCATGTTTTACATTAAAAACAACAACAAAAAAGACAGTATTGAGGACAAATTTCAAAATTTTTCACTCTGAAATCACAAAATGTGAAAACTTTTATTTGGGTTCTACCAAAGAGGAAGGGAGTAGTGTAATAAAACTGAAGTATCAGGAACGAATTTGGGAATTTTTAAGTTAAACAGCACAGAAATAAAAGATAAAATAGAGGAAAAAAATTAAATAATTAAAGATGGTAAAGTAGTCCCTGTCTAATGCAACAAAAAGTACATTGGTTTTCCTCACAAAAAAATAAGTAAAAATAAATTATATCATGAAAATGAGAAAGAGTAGAGGAAATGGTAGTTCATTTCATTGATCAACATTTTCAAAAACAAAACTAGAAATCAGTAGTTCTTTCCTTTATACTCAAGAGTAATTTTTTCTATGAACTACTGTACACAACAAGATGAGGTATACTGACACGTATTTAAAATCACCTTTTATCAATAACAACACAACTAGACGAGTACCTTTACATTTAAATTTATTACAGTAAATTTAAACAAAAGTTTTCTTTCAATTGAAAATATTCTATTGGAAGCAGAAATATTTTAAAAAGTTGTACTTACTGGAATAGAGATCTTTTTCAAATTACAATCCTTTTCCAGGAGCTCATAAACATACTTTGTGATGATCTAGGTAGAACAAAACACATTAAGATACAATGGCATTCATTATCAAAATTCATGAAAATTTTGTAAACTATTGCTCTGAGTGAATATCTCTCCATCTTAGGATGTCTCTCTATTAAATTAGAGCCTCCTTACCTGTAACTGATTATCTCCCACTGCTGTGAGAATAACTACAGACCTTCATACTAAGGATTAGGACCAGTTAATATAAATTCACAAAATATGAGACTCTCTTTTTCAAAGCAAAACTCGAGAGTATATTTTCTCATTCCTTTGTAGTTTCCCTAAAGGTATTATTTCCAATATAAAACTGTAGTGGCTTTGAGTTGTAACACCTTCTTCTCTGCAGTCATTGAGTCAAGAAGGAAGGGGTGAGAGGTATTCTAAATAGAAAAAAACAAAAAACAAAAAAACAAATCCGGCAGTCAGGCACCAGTCAGACCTATCATTTGTGGGAGACAAAAACATGGGCCCCCAAAGAGGTCAATGTCCTAATCCTTGAAACATGCAAATATTTAACTTACATGGCAAAAGGGACATTGTAGATCTAATTAAAGTTAAGGACACTGAAATGGGGAGATTATCCTGATTATCTGAGTTGACCCAATTTAGTTTCATGAGTCCTTAAAAGTGGAAGACAAGGGAAGAACTATGTGTCAGAGAAAAGCAAAGTGAGAAGGACTCGACTAGCTTTTACTACTTTTGAAGACAGTGGAAGGGGACCTCATGTCCAGGAATGTGGTTATCTAGAAGCTGGAAAAACCTTAAATTCACAATAGTAAAAAACAAACAAATAAACCACAATAAAAAAAAAAAAGGAGGTGGGGGGGGGGGGGCTTTGGTCCTACAATCTCAAGGAACTAAATTCTGCCAACAAAGCAAATAAGCAGTAAATGAATTCTCCTCTAGAGCTTCCAGAAAGGAACATACCCTGGTACACACATTGATTTTTAGACTTCTACCGGACTTTCTACCTACAGAACTGTTAGATAACAAACGTGTGCTGTTTTAAGCCACCAATTATGATAATTTCTTATGGCAGCAATAGAAAACTGATAAACTGTTTCTATCAAGAAAGGTGAAGGGAATGAGGAGAGATGTCGGGAATAAAAGAAAATATTTAATAAGCTCTAATGGTCATTTTAAGAGGTATTTCTATCCCACAAAGTGTCTTTAATTGTCTAAGCACAATTGTGTAGAGAATGTTTTTAGCAACAAAAAGATTAAAAATCAAATTATATGAAATAAAATCAGAAGATGATTCTTTTTTGAAATGTAAGGTATTAATTGCTTTGGTGCTGAATTCCATGATCTAAATAGATTCTCTCTCCTACTTCCTTTGAGGAGTCCAAAATTTTGCTGTCTATATGTATTCATTTCATTTTAATAGCAATATATTATATGTATGCTAGAATAGCTTTATCTAAGCTGATAATGGTAATTTTAAAAGCTAAGACATCAAAATGGAACTAGATAATAGTCTGCAAGTTAAACTAATAGTATTAATTAAATAGTATCCCTACATTTTAATGTAGTAGTTAAAATTATGCTCATTATGCATCTTCACAATGTAGCAATACTATAGACCTGAAATATTAAATTAAAATATGCAGGATCAGAATAAAAAATAAGTACAAAATTTTATAATGGCCTGCTACTACAGAAGTGCCTTAATTAATGATTTTCATAAAAATGAGTGGCTTAACATTTTTGATAACCTCCTATATCAATAAAATCATTAAAAAACCCTTATTTTCAAAGCAACCATAAAACTAATCAAATGTCTATATGATGTGTGAATAAAACTGTTTAAAAATGAATAGAGAGAAACATGTGCTAAAGAAAACGTGGAGAAAGAGATGTACCTATTCACTGTTCATAGGGAAGCAGAAAGGTCCAGAAGGCAACATGGTGGTTTCACAGGAGGAGAGGGATGGGGTTGCCATACGATCCTACAACTCCGTTGCTAGGTATTTACCTGGAGGAACTGAATGTGGACACACAAATGGACATTGCACACGGGTGTTTATGGTGGCAGTGTTTGGGATTCACAATGGATGGAGGTGGCCTAAGGGTACAAAGACTGAAGGAAGGAAGGGGAGATAGGTGTTTACATACAACAGACTACTGCACAGCCACAAGAAGGAATGAAGTTGTGAGGCATACACCTAGGTGAATGAACCTTAAGGACTGTATGTTGAATGAAATGTCAGGAACAAAAAGACAAATATTATCATGCTTCACTTGCATGGACTAACTTCAATGTACAAACTCAGAGAGCTCAAGTGGAGAGCATGGGTTATCAGGTTGGGGCCTACTGTAAAGCGTCTTAGATTGTAAGCTCTTACAGCCATCACATACATTCAGGAGTTGTAATTGTCATTTCTAAATTCTGAGATCCGGAAGTGTTTGTATATAGCGAGGTCATTCCCAGAAACTTCAGGTATTTATGTGACACCTGAGACTCAGAGTTAGCGCTCTGATGCTATGAAAGTCATAGTCTGATGCTATGAAACCCATACAGAAACTGTTTCAAAAATTGAAAAAGGGATCAGATTTTGACTAGAGATCAGAATAAAGCTGATCTGGATAGGTCTATGGTAAATCAAAATACAGGGTAAAGGATGATATGGTCAATATTTTAAAACTTCAGCTTCTGTATGACACCAAAGGGAGAGATGTGTATTTGGTGCAAAATTTATATTTTCTGTAACACATTACCTAATTTAACTTGTATGGTCAGTTTAGTTGAACACCATAAGTACATAGAATCTTGAATAGGGCATGAGATCTTATTGGTTTGTACAGGTTAGTATATCCCAGAGTAATTTGGGCAGTGAATAAAAAAGTACTCGCAAAGTCCCCTTGGGGGACTGGGGAGAAAGGAGGAAATACTCAACTCCTCCATTTGGACAATTCCTGATATTCTCGCAAGCAGTGGGGACAATAAAATCAATAGGCTGAGCCCTCGATCTTGGAGTTCACCCCTATTAAACTTATTAAGTAGGCTAAGCCTACTTATAATCATGCCTAAGAGTCACCCGCAGATAACCTCTTTTGTTGCTCAGATGTGGCCCCTCTCTCTAAATCAACTCAGCAAGTGAACTCACTGCCATCCCTCCTATATGAAACATGACTCCCACGAGTGTAAATCTCCTTAGCAACATGGGACAGAACTCCCAGGATGAGCCAGGAGCTGGCACCATGGGTTGAGAAAGCTTTCTTGACCAAAAGGGGGAAGAGAAATGAGACAAAGTTTCAGTGGCTGAGATATTTCAATCAGAGTTGAATGATTATTCTGGAGGTTATTTTTATGCATTATATAGATATCCCTTTGTAGTTTATGGTGTATTGGAGTGGCTGAAGGGAAGTAATTGCAACTGCTGAGCTGTGTTGCATTAATCTTGATGCTTGAAGAAGATTGTATAATGATACACCTTTTATAATGTGACTGTGTGACTGCGAAGACCTTGTGTCTGATGCTCCTTTTATCAAGGGTATGGACAAATGAGTAAAAAAAATAAGGATAAAAAATTTTTAAAAATAATGTGGGGGTGGGCAGTAAAGGGTAAAAATCTGAGTGGACTGAAATATTGGTGATCAAGGAGAGGGAGGGGTAAGAGATATGGGTGTATGAGTTTTTTCCTTTTTTCTTTTATTTCTTTTTCTGGAGTGATGCAAATGTTCTAAAAATGATCATGGCGATGAATACACAACTATGCGAGGATCTTGTCAGCCACTGATTGTACACCATGTATGACTGTATGCATGTGAAGATTTCTCAATAAAAATATGAAGAAAAAACCCTAATAAAACTTAATTGGAACCAAAATGAATTCTGCCACTTTGCAAAATACTTAACATAATCTGAAAATTAAAACATTAAACCAGTTTGGCAATTCGTTCCTTGTATAAATCTGAACTAATATTACATTTAATCCTCAATTCCCATAATACAGGTTAATACGAAATAGCCAATTTAAGAACTGCCTATATTTGGCATTGAAATGCATTACAGAGAAAGTGTCACTCACGGTATATCAAATCAAACAATAAAACTATATCAAAAACCTGAACAAGTAAAAGTTAGAGAAAACTACCCAAATTGCCCAATTTGCCTTGCTCTCTAATTCTTACTTGCAGAAGAAAAGCAACCACAGATGAAACATCTATCTCTTAGGCTGTTCTCTCTGCTTAGAATGTTTTCAGCCCTGGTAATCTTCCAAGAGATAGATCATACGTCAACTTTTTCAGGTAAATTTCCACGACCGATCCAACCCTCCAAGGTAGGACAAAGTGTTACCTCCATAATCTTCCGAACATAACTCAATATATCATCTAACAAATGAGTTTAAAATTATTTACATGTCTGCTATCCAACTAGCTTTAGATTTGAGAATCCAGCCTTTATTCCTCCTTTATAGCCCCACAAGACAGTGTCTGGCACATGGAAGGTATTTAAAAATGATATATGAATTCTCCTTACTGTCCAATCCATCTACATCTTTTGAGGAATATACATGTTTCAGATTTTTAAAAACCTTTTCTAAATGCTGAATTGAGACTTAGAAAGAAAACATTAAGATCTCATTGCTTTTTATAGCTTGCATAAGATTTGATATCTGAATGTAGAAAAATCAACAAATGAAAAAAATTAATAAAATGAAATAAAAATATTTCTGCTCAAAAGTCATCTGGGTTCAAATATTTACTGGAAACAAGTTAAATATGGGGGAGAGATCACTATATATTTTAAAGCTTCTGTTAGTTCACAGACAATTAAAAGTTTAAGACACTACGCATCTCGTAAAATTAAATCTTTGTTCTAATGAGAAACATTGAAAAGAAAAAATTCCTACACCTAATAACTTTTCTGGACTTCTGAATCCTAAAAAGAGACCATATAGATAAAATTAACTAAATCCAAAATGGAGGAGGCAGTGAAATAATTTTGAGAATATATGATCATGAAATAGATCCCTTGTTTGACAATGGAATAATACCCTCTGTGGAATTAAAAGTCCGACGAGATGTTTTTTTTGCCCTGGGTTTCTCCATCTAGAAATTCCTGAAAGGAAAGCAGGGGTGATAAAAAAAAATAGATCATGGGAAGAAGGAAAATGGAGCCTGGTAAAAATCAATTCAATGTGGAATATTACTAACAGAGGGCATCTTCCACTTGCTAAAAATTACTCTTTTACTTTTCATTTTTTAAAATACAATTTTATTGTGATATATTATATATTCACATACCATATAATCATTCAAATACATACAATAGCAGATTTGAAGAAGCAGAAGAAAGAATAAGTGAACTAGAGGACAAGGCAACTGATTTTGAACACACAAAAGAGCAAATGACAAAAAAGATAGAAAAATGTGAATTGGATCTCAGAGAAATGATGGACAAAACAAAAAAAGAGTGCAAATCTAAGATCATCGGTGTCCAAGAAGAATAGAAGAGTAAAAGGCTAAGAAGATTAGTGAAGGATATAACGGGGGAAAACTTCCCAACCTTTGTAAATGATATAAATATGCAAATCAAAGAAGCCCAACAAACTCCAAATAGAACAAATCAAATTTGCCTACCCCAAGACACATACTAATGAGTCTGTCAAATGTTGAAGAGAAGCCGAAAATCTGGAAAGTGGCAAGAGAAAAACAATCTACTGTGTACAAGGGAAACCACATAAGACTGAATTTGGACTACCCAACTGGCATGATGGAGGCAAGAAGGCAGGAGTATGATATAATTAAGATCCTGAAAGAGAAAGACTTCCAGCCAAGAATTCTGTACCCAGCACAAATTGCCCTTCAAAACAGAGGGAGAGATTAATATCTTCACAGACAAACAAAGGCTGACAAAATTTGTCAACAAGAGACCAGCTCTACAAGAAATACTAAAGGGAGTTCTGCTGGCTGAAAAAATAAGGCAGGACAGGGAGGTCTGGAGGACACAGAATTGAATAGTACCAGTAAGGGTAAATTAAAGGATAAAAAGAGAAAGAGGAAAAGAATATACAGATCCGACAAAATCCAAAGGATAAGACAGTGGATTCAAGAAATGCCTTTATAGTAATAACTTTGCAAGTTAATAGACTAAATTTACCAATTAAAATTTACAGATTGACAGAAAAGATTACAAAATATAATCCAGCTATATGCCACTTACAAGAAACTCATCATAGACACAAAAATACAAATAGATTGAAAGCAAAAGGGTGAAAAAAGATGTTTCATGCAAGTTGTAACCAAAAGAAAGCAAGAGTAGCTATACTAATATAAGGCAAAATAGACTTCAAATGAAAAGACACCATAAAAGACAAAGAAAGACACTATATATTAGTGAAACAGTCAATTAACCAAGAAGAAATAACAATCATAAATGTTTATGCTCCCAATCAAGGAGCGAGCTCCAAAGTACATGAGACAAACATTGGCAAAACTGAAGACAGTGAAAGACATTTCAACAATAATAGTAAGAAACTTCACAACATCACTGCCCTCTATAGACAGAACAACCAGACAGAAGATCAACAAGAAAATAGAGAACTTAATCTGGTAAATGAGTTAGACCTAACAGACATATATAGCTCGTTACACCCCAAAACACCAGGATAAACATTCTTCTCTAGTACTCATGGAATAGTCTCCAGGACTGATCGTCTGCTGGGCCACAAAACAGGTCTTCATAAGTCTAAAAACACTGAATTTATTCAAAGCACTTTCTTTGATCACAATGGAATGAAGCTGGAAAGCAATAACCAACAAAGAGTGAGAACTTTCACAAATACATGGAGATTAAATAGCACACTCTTAAACAACCAGTGGGTCAAAGAAGAAATTGTAAGAGAAATCAGGAGCTATTTGTAGATGAATGAAAATGAGAATACAACATATCAGAACTATGGCATGCAGCAAAGGCTGTGCTGAGGGGAAAATTTATTGCCCTATGTGCAGCAAAAATCAAGGATGTAATTACTCACCTGGAGGAACTTGAGAAAGAACAGCAAACTAACTCCAAAGCAAATAAAGGAAGAGAAATAACAAACAATAAAGCAGAGTTAAATGAATGGGAGAACAAAAGAACAACAGAAAGAATCAATAAAACCGAAAGTTGATTCTTTGAGAAAATCAATAAAATTTTTGACGGGCCACTAGCAAGGCTGACAAAGAAAAAAATAGAGAGGATGCAAATAAACAAAATCAGAAATGAGAAGGGTGTCATTTCCACAGATCCTGAAGAAATTTAAAAAAATCATAATAGGATACATGAATAACTATATGCCAACAAACTAGACAATGTAGATGAAATGGACAAATCCATTGTCCATGGAAACACACAAATAAGCTACACTGACTCAGGAAGAAGATCTCAACAAACCAATCACAAGTAAAGAGATTCAATGAATCATCAAAAATCTTCCTATAAATAAAAGCTCACCAGGGAATTTTATCAAACATTCCAAAAAAAACTAATACCAATCTTGCTCAAACTTTTCTAAAAAATTGAGGAAAAGGGAATACTACCTAACTCATTTTGAAGCTAACACCACTTTAATACCAAAACCAGGTGAAGATGTTACAAGAAAAGAAAACTACCGACCAATCTCCCTAATGAACATAAATGCAAAGATTCTCAACAAAATATAAGCAAACTGAATCCAACAGCACATTAAAAGAATTATGCCCTATAACCAAGTGGGGTTTATACCAGGAATATAAGGGTGGTTCAATACAAGAAAATAAGTTAATGTAATATGGCATGTTAACAATTTGAAAGGGAAAAAACACGATTATCTCGACTGATACTAAAAAAGCATTCGACAAAATTCAACCTCTTTTCTGATAAAAATCTTTCAAAAGGTAGGACTCAAAGGTAACTTCCGCAACATAATAAAAGGCATATATAAAAAAACCGTAGTCAGCATCATACTCAATGGTGAGAGACCGAAAACTTTCCCCCTAAGATTGGGAATGAGAGAAGGATGCCCATTGTCACCACTATTATTCAACATTGTACTAGAAGTTCTAGCTATAGCAATCAGGCAGGAAAAAGAAATAAAAGTCGGGCTGTGTGATGGTGGCTCAGTGGCAGAATTCTCGCCTGCCATGCCAGAGACCTGGATTCGCTTCCTGGTGCCTGCCCATTTAAAAGAAAAAATAACAAAATAAAAAATAAAATAAAAGTCATCCAAATTAGAAAGGAAGAAGTAAACCTTTCATTATTTGCAGATGACATGATGCCATACTTGGAAAATTCTGAGAAAATCCTTACTTCAGCTAATAAACAAATTCAGCATGGTAGCAGGTTATAAAATTAATGTGCCAAAATCAGTAATGTTTCTATGCACAAAATCAGTAATGTTTCTATATACAATAACCTAACCGAGGAGTCAAGTAAAGAAAAAATTCCATTCAAAATAGCAACTAAAAGAATTATGTACCCAGGAAAGAACTTAACTAGGGCTGTACAGGACTTGTACACAGATAACTACATAACATTGCTAAAAGAAATCAAAGACCTAAAAAGGTGGAAAAACATTACATGCTCATGGATAAGAAGGTTAAATGTACTTAAGATGTCAATTCTAACGAAACTGATCTACAGATTCAATGCAATGCCAATCAAAATTCCAACAACCTACTTTGAAGGCTTGGAAAGCTAGTTACCAAATTTACCTGGAAGGCAAAAAGACTCCGAATACCTAAAAGCATCCTAAAAAAGAATGAAGTGGGAGAATTAACACTTCCTGCTTTTAAAACTTATTATAAAGCCATAGTGATCAAAACAGCATGGTACTGGGGGTGCAAGTGTAGTTCAGTGGTAGAATTCTTGCCTGCAATGCAAGAGGCCTGGGTTCAATTCTGGTTCATGCATTCCCCCCAAAACCAACAAACAAGCAAAGCAAACAAACAAACAAAAATTCAACAAATGGTGCTGAATAACAGCATACTCACATGGAATAAATAATGAAATGTGGCCCTGCCATATAGCATATGGAAAAAAAAAAGGCAAAGAAAAAGACAGCATGGTACTGGCACAAAGATAGAAGTATTGACCAATGGAATAAAAAAGAGAGCACAAAAACAGACCACCAAATCTTTGGTCAACTGATCTTCGACAAGGCCCCCAGATCTACTCAACGAAGACAAAATAGTCTTTTCAATAAATGGGTATGGGAGAACTGGATATCAATAGCCAGAAGAATGAAAGAGGATCCTTACCTTACACCCTCTACAAAAATTAACTCAAACTGGATCAAACATCTAATTATAAGAAACAGTACCATAACACTCCTAGAAGAAAATGTAGGGAAATGTGTTCAATTTCTCCTTAGTAATGGGAGGTAGCTTCCTAAACTTTATACCTAAATCATAAGCAACAAAAGAAAAAATAGACAAATGGGAACTCCTCAAAATCAAATGCTTTGGTGCCTCAAAAGACGTTGTCAAAAGGTAAAGAGGCAGCCAAAGGTATGAATCTTACACAAAGAGTGCTGAAGTTCCTGGTATAGGGTGAAAACCGTTATTGAATGCTATAGGCTAAATTTAACAGGAAAATTTCAACAGTACCACAACACCAGGGGTAAAAAATGGGGGGAGGGACAAGGGGAGGTTTTTAGATTTTCTATTTGGTGAGGGTGTGTTTATTGATTATTTTTCTCTTGGGAACAATGAAATTATGTAAAAGGGGCATGCTGAGGATCTGTTGACTTTGGACATTATACATGATGCCCAATGAAGAGAGGTGGCTGAAGGATGTACTGACTGAGAAGTAGATTGGCAAATGATGATATATACATGTGATTGAATATTGTGCTACTACAAAAAGGAATGAAGTTGTGAGGCATGCAACATTGTGAATGAACCTGTGGGACATTTGGTGAGGCAAAATAAGCCAGAAACAAAAGACCACATACTGTATGATCTCATTTGAAAAATACTTATAAGAAAACTGGGGCCTAGATTGTAAGCTCTTAGAGCAGTTGCATTTAGTCCGTTGTAATTGTTAACTGTGGACTTGGAGGTGCTGTTTTATATATGTATAACCTGGTATTTAGAGATAAGAATGAAGCCTATCAGGTCGGGATTAAGTAATTCATAATACAGGGGTAAGGAAGACATTGCCTGTATTTTAGAACTTGACCTAATTTTTGAGAACAAAGAAAGAAAGCTTATTTTGTCCAGAACCTAAATTTTCTGTAGCACATTATTTAAACAATCTAAATACAGGGAGACCAGAATAAGAATGATGGCCTTCAATCCTTTATAGCCTAATGTAATGCCTGAATACATCCTAGAGTATATTCAGCAGATAATCAAAAAGTATTGCCAAAGTCCCTTAAGGCATGGAAGAAAAAAATACGGAAATATTAAACTTTACCACTGGGGAAACCTGGGATACTGTATCAAACATTACGGATACCCAAATCAATTAGACCAAGCCCTTGATCTTGAGGCTTGCTCTTGCGAAACTTATGTGCATAGTGGAGAACTTTAGTCTACCTATAGGTATGCCTAAGAGTCACCCTTGGAGGACCTCATTTGTTGCTCAGATGTGGCCTCTCTCTCTCTCTAAGCCCAACTCTGCAAGTGAAATCATTACCCTCCCCTCTATATGGGACATGACATCCAGGAAAGAAAGACTCCCTGGTAGCGTGGGAGACAGTGAGCCTGGGCCTGGCACTGGGGGATCAACAATGCCACCCTGACCAAAAAGGAGACAAGAAGTGTAACAAATAAGGTATCAGTGGCTAAGAGAGTTCAAATAGAGTCAAGAGGCTACACTGGCAGTCACTCTTTCACAAGCTTTAGTTGGACATTGCTATCTACCATAACTTGCCAACCTCCAACCAAAGCCACTCTTGCCAATTCTAAAGAATACCTAGGGCATTATATAAGATTCTACAAAGGTTCCATGTTTTACTAGGGCAATTTTCCAGAAACCTACAACCTCCAGAGGGGTCCTTGGACCAGATAAATGCAGAGGGTCCAGCCCTTCCAGAACATCAACTAATTCTATCCCCCATTCCCTATTATCAACAGACCCTTCCAGCATGAAAAAGGTAAAATGGGCATAGTCCAAATACCTCTAAAAAGTAGGAGAAAGATCAAAGATGATGGTGGAATAATACAGAGAAAGCAGGGTTTAACTAACGAGTATGACTGCTAAGTCATTATGCTGGTATTTCTTTTAGCCTTCAATTCCTTAGAGCAGCTAGAAAAGCCCCCTAAAATAGTGGAATTGTAACCCATACCAAACTCTGAAATCTGTTCTACAACTAATAGTTGCGATGTACTTTGAAATTTATTGCTATTTTGCATATGTTCTTTTTCACAAAAAAGAAAATAAAGAGGGAAGGAAGAGTATAACAGAGAAGACAGGATTTAACAAATGAGTATGACTGCTGAATCATTATATTGATACTTCTTTTGGTCCCCATAACTTGCCAACCCCCAACCAAAGCCACTCCTGCCAATTCTAAAGAATACCTAGGGCATTATATAAGATTCTACAAAGGTTCCATGTTTTACTAGGGTAATTTTCCAGAAACCTACAACCTCCAGAGGGGTCCTCCAGAGGGGTCCAGTGTCTAGGGCAGCTAGAAGAAAAAACTGAAAAATCGTGGAACTGTAGCCAACACCAAACTTTAAAATTTATTCTATAACTACTTGTTAAAATGTACTTAGAAATTTACTGGGTTTTTTGTATATATTATATTTCAGAATGAAAAAAGTTAACACACACAAAAATACATGAACGATGAATCAAGAAAAAAATTGTTTAAGCAGTACAGCTTGCAAACGTGGTACTTGCATACATTATAAATAAATGTAAATAATATATTTAAAAGAAAATCTTTTAAAAATAAATTTTGCATGGAAAATAGATTCAAATAACTTAAAAATTAAAAAATAACATGATGCACATTGTGAAGTCTCACTTTTTTTATCCCCCACCATCATCTATTCCCCTTCACTCTGTCTCTTATAAGTAACTATTAGTTTCTTATACATCCTTCCAGTGTTTTTGCGTGCAAATAAAAAATGCATATTTCTTTTCTACTCCTACTTTTTTTTTTTTTTGGCATGGGCAGGCTCTGGGAATTGAACCCGGATCTCCATCATGGCAGGCGAGAACTCTCCCTGCTGAGCCACTGTGCCCTGTCCTCTATTCCTACTTTTAAAACACATTATATAAAGCACACTGTGTGCATGGTATAGTCCTATTATCTCCTCTTTCTTTCTTAAAGTATACTAAATACACTATGCAACATTATTGCATAAAAATTTATCCTGGTGCTCCACTCTATCAGTAATGAAGACTTTCTTCATTCTTTTCCACTATCCATAGTACTCCATTGTGTGGATGTACCACAACTTAATTAATAAACTTCTGAAATATTAAGTGCTTCTAAAAAAGCATTCACTAAGAAAAATATAACCTTAAACATTGTTTACTTAATCCTATATAAAATGAATGTTTGCAAAAATTATCTTCTGACATAGAATCATTCAAAATAATGATCTACCCATGAGTTGCCTAAATATTTAAAAAAGAAACAACACTTTCCCCTCTTAAAATCCTATTCATTCAAACACTACATTCCATTCTTGCCAGCTTCTAGGAAGGGAGGAAGGTGGAAAACAAGAAGAGGAGGAAAGGAGGAATGAGAGAGGTAGGAAGGAAAGAAGGGACGTAGAGCAGGAGGGAGGGGGAGAAGGAAGGAAGGAGAGAGGAAAACAGGTAGAGTGAAATTTCATAATGGTTAAGACTTAATATTATCCAATAATGTCATTTTGGCTAAATCTAAATGGGCACTTCTAGCATATCTTTACATTAAGGAGACTATGAAATGAATGGCAATGATTTGTCTAATTAGAACTACAAAGCAAATTTACTCTGGGTGCATATCTTCTTAAGTCTCACTATATTTAAATTTCTCTAAAATTCTTTCTGCCTCATTCCTATTTTCTCCTTAAAATATTTTATACTTCATTCTCAGTGGACACATTCTACACTCTAAAAAAAAATCTTTTGAAGTAGCTGCGTTTTCTGCATATCCCTGAAATAAAATTCATTACTCCAACCTTCCATTAGCATTCCCTCAGGGGCTACTCCATATTCCCAGCTGTCCTACATTTAAATCAGCTTCAGATCAGTTGCTCTCACATTTTCCTTTCACCTACCCTAAAGAAGAGTCCTTTCTATTCTATCCCATCTTTTCCCCCCAATAACCAGATTCTTAAGTAGCCCGCCAGAGCACAAGATTTATAAATGTATACAACTAAGTAAGGATAACTCCTCCTTGTGATTTCGCAGGCACACCAAGCTCAATATGTTCTGTGAATTCATCTATACCTGCTCAACCCTATTCTTCTCCACTGTGTTCCTCAATTCCATAAATGGCATTACCATCCATCCAACTGTTCAAGCAAGGAGGCTAAGTATCTTGACTCCTTCATACTCCCCTCAAAATCAATCAAATCCACCAAACTAATATTGGTGTATGTCCTTATCTCCTATTTCGACTGTCACCATTCTTATTTCCTCCTGTCAGGTCAATAGTCATTATTTCTTCCTTGGAATGTCTCCTACTCATCTTGTAGTATTTAACACTACCTCCCTCAGATCCAATCTCCTCTTAGCAGACAGATCACTTCTTGAAAAATACAAACCTAATAGTTTCTCAGTCTCCTAGGAAAAAGACCCAAGCCCTTAAATCCTTCAAAGCCCTGCCAGATGTGGTCCCTGCCTATACCACTTTCTATCCTTTACTGTAGCCACACTTTCTTTCAAATGTTCAGGTGTATTAGGACCTTTTTTCCACTGTAGATTCTTTGCAAATCTTATCATGCTCATCTTATTTGCTTATACAGCTTTAATATCTTCTTTACCAAGCCTCCATCCTATCCTCAAGACAGAATCATTCAAGTCTTGCATTGCTCCTCCCTAACACTTCTCTCATTAAGAATCTCTTTTCAAATAACTGTCTTTACGAATAGACTTTAACCTTTTGGAAAGGTAGCATATCTGTCTTGGCCTAAAAGTCTAGGGACTAACTCATGAAATGGCAGTCAAATAAATATTTTTTAATAAATAGTAATAATAATAAACATTTAAATAGCACTCACACTGACATAAATTCCTCCACTCCTTTAATCTTAATAATCTTATGAGATAAAGGATGACTCCAAGGCATTTGACAGGGTACATAAACTGCCCATGGTCACAAAAATAAGTAACGGAGGCTGGACTCAAACCTGGCTATCTCTCTGCCCTGGAGTTCAGAATCTATTTTCTTAAACCTTATTATATACTCTTTCTCATATGCTAAATTACTTTCATATGCTGAGGGAGAGTACGACACAAAACTAAAATTAAAGAGTTATTAGGAGGAGATTTCCGGATAAATGGCAAGTGGAGTGGATCGAGTTCACTCCTGTTCCATGGAACAAGGAAGGGGACAGGGAGAAAATGACCAGGACTGCAGTCCCAGAATGCAAGTAAACAAAGAGGGCATCTAGGGTGTTTGGGGAAGAAAGAACCTGGGGGTGTCAGACAAAGAGAACAGGGTGGATCAGTCTACAGTGATCCCCACCAGGGGCAGGTTGCAGCCTGAGAAGATGTGCAGATCCAAGGAAACCAACCATCCCTCTGCTCCAACTTGTCCCAGCTGCTGGCTGGGGAAACCTCCTTGTGCATCTCCTCTGTGGGGACCCAGACTTGATCCTCTGCCACAGGGAGCCAGGCCACCAGGTGCTGGAAGCAATCAGCTGGCCAGATGCGGGTGCTATGGGTCAGCTAATCTCCCAGGTGCTGGTCAGCAGGTTGGGAGCAAACTCCCCACACCACCATGCACACCATTTGCAAGCCACAGCAGTCCAGGAGGGGCAGGCCTGAGGGAGGAGGAGCCTCAGGTGCACCATCTGCTGGTGAGAAGCAGTAAGTGCTGGCAGCTGCTCCATTTGGGGAGTGGGGATGCTGAGTGGAGGAGGTGCGCCAGGATCACCACCTGATGGTGAGAAGCAGTAAGTGCAACCAGGCTATTTACCTATCTGCCTAGGTTTTTATTTTTTTTTTCCAATGTTCTTTTTTCTTTTTCTTTATTTTTAAAATATATATTATGTTTTCTCTATATTTTTATTATTAGTATAATTTTTTTTTACTAATTTTTATTTGTTTTTGATATCTATAGTTTATATATTTACATATTATTCATTCTTTTTTATTTCTTATAATACATATACTTTTTATTATTTTTTTTCTTAAATTTTCTCTCCCTTTGGTGGGCACCAGTCTAAGTTTATTCCGAATATATTTTGAGGTGTCTCCTTCTGACTTCGAGGCCTACTACAGTTGTGGTGTGTTTTGTTGTTGTTCTTTTTTCATATTTTTATTATATTCTTATTTTATTTCATTATTATTATTACTATTATTTTCTTTCTTTGGGGTGCATGAGTGGGGACTCGAGCAACAGGTTTCCTGTATGGATGTGCAGTTGTTCTACCTCTGAAATACCCGTGCACGCCAGCCAAGCTTTTAATAGACCCTCAAGTTGAATTATATTCCCTACATGAGATCCAGGTCTTGGTTTTGTGGGGGAATAACTGAGAAACTAAGTGAAAAAGGAAAGCTTCAATGCAAAACAAAGTAAATACAGAACTTTAGACCAGTGAAAGAAATCAACTTGCAAAATAACCTTACTAAGATAATCAAATGCCCCGAAAACAAGAGAAAATCAGAAAGCACATGAAGATTCAAGCAAAAATGGCCCAGCCAGACAAGCAAATCAAAACTCTGGCAGGGACACAAATTATGGAACAATTACTCAAGAATATTTATAAAGAAATAAAGGGTATCAGGAAGAGACTAGAAAAGCATAAAGAAGAATTTGAAAGATGAAAAGGAAAAATGACAGGTCTCACAGAGATGAAAGATACAGTAGACCAAGTTAGAAATAAACCTGAGGGCAGTGTGACAGTGGCTCAATGGCTGAATTCTCACCTGCCATATCAGAGACCCAGGTTCATTTCCTGGTGCCTTCCCATGCAAAAGAAAAAAAAGAAATATACCAGAGACACATGATATCAGATTCGAAGAAGCAGAAAGAAATAAATGAGTTAGAAGATAGAACAATTGAACTAGAGCGCATAAAAGAACAAATGGAAAGAAAGATGGAAAAATAGAAATGGATCTTAGGGAAATGATAGACAACAAGAGGCACACAAATAAAAGAATCATTGATGTCTCAGAAGGAGAAAAGAAGAGGAAAAGGTTAGGAAAGTTCATTGAAGATATTACTGGGGAAAACTTCCCAACCTATATAAAAGACATAAATATGCAAATAAAAGAAGCCCAACAAACTCCAAATAGAATACATCTGAATAGGCCTACTCCAAGACACATACTAATCAAACTGTCAAATCTTGAAGGGAAACAGAAAGTCCTGAAAGCAGTATGAGAAAAGAAATCTACTATACACAAGAGAAAACACATAAGAATTACTTCAGACTACTTAACAGGCACCATAGAAGCAAGAAGGCAGTGGTATAATATATACCTGATCCTGAACAAGAAAGTTTTTCAGCCAAAAATTCTTAATCCAGCCAAGTCATCCTTTAAAATTGAGGGAGAGGTTAAAATATGCAGACAAAAAAAAAAAATTAGAGAACTAGTCAACAGTAGACCTGCCCTACAAGAAATAGTAAAAGGAGTCCTGTCAGCTGGAGAAAAAAAAAAAAGACAGGAGAGAGAAGTCTAGAGGAGTGCACAGAATTGAAGATACCAGTAATAGTAATTTAAAGGATAAAAAGAGAGAGAAGGAAAAGAATATACAGATCTGACAAATAAAAACTAAAGGATAAGATGGTAGATTAAAGAGCTGCTTTTATAGTAATTACTTTGAACGTTAATGGACAAAACTCAACAATTAAAAGATACAGACAGGTAGAATGGATTAAAAAATTAAATCCATCTATATGCTGTTTACAAGAGACACATCTTAGACCCAAGGACCCAATTAGATTGAAAGTGAAAGGATAGAAAAAGAACTTCTATGTAAGCTGTAACCAAATGAAAGCAGGAGTAGCCATATTTATATCAGATAAAATAGATTTTAAATGTAAAGATGTCAAAAGAGACATACTAATAAAAGGGACAATTCACCAAGAAGAAATAACAATCATAAATGTTTATGCTCCATATATATTAAATAATATATATTATTATTAAAGTATTAAACTTTTCCATCTGGGAAACCCCAGACACCCTCTTGACCATTGGGGACTCCCAAGAAAAAAGACCAAGCCCTAGACTTTGAGGTTTGCCCTTATGAAACTTATTTCTGTAGGGGAGTAGCTAAGATCGCCCATAACAAGGCCTTAAGGGTTGCTTCCAGGAAGCCTCTTTGTTGCTTAGATGTGGGCTCTCTCTCTTTCTAAGCCCAACTCTACATGGAAAATCATTGCCCTCCCCTCTACATGGTATAAGCCACTTAGGGGTGAAAATCTCCCTGACAACATGGGGCATGGCTCCAGAGGATGAGTCTGCTCCTGGCATCCTGGGCTTGACAATGTCTTCCTGATGAAAAGGGTGAAAAGAAGTGTAATAAAATAAGGCAGCAGTGACCAAATGGAATCAAATGGTTATTCTGGAGGCTACTCTTAAGCAAGCTTCAGTTAGATAGTTCTAATTTGACTGTCTAATGAAGTACACCAACTCTTCTCAGAATGTTGATAAAGCATAAACAAAATATATTGGATTATGAAAGAAACCGATTATAATGAAATAAAGTGTCCAGAATTTTTAAAAGGCAAATTTGTGATGTATCAGCATACTACATGTCCTTTCTTATTATTGCATTTTTGATATATCTAGATCTAGAATATCATATGAAAAAATATATAGTTCCAATCTGTGACAAAGTTACAAAACTGCTAATACTATTTTTATACCAAGATTCATAATTAAAAGAAATTTAGGTTAGAGATTAATAAAACTAAAGATGTAATTTTTATTCCATCCAAGTTCACAGACCTCTCTAACAGAACCATCTGTAGCCTACAGATCCTTTCCACAAAATACCGTGTCCTGACCCAGAACAAGAAACTGTCAGTTCAATATCTCTTTCTACTTATTGGGTTTATTCAGATGATTTGGTATGAAACACGAGAACCTGAATTTTTCTGTTTCTGTTAATAATGCCAACATTCATATTTAAAAACCAAGAATAATGAAGTTCCATGGTTCCTGAATTCAACAGATCAGGCAGTGTTGATCTGTGGGAAGGAAAACAAATGAAGTGAACCCCATAATCATGCTGGTTTCTGCCTGCTTTCTGTTTCTGGACTGTAGGGTAGGAATGAGGAACTCAAGCAAAGCACAGGGGTCTCATTAAATTAAAAAAAGAGATTGGAGCTCAGGAAACTGAGGTGACTGTAATATACAGGACACAATAGCAGAGATAAGAGAGTTATGCAGAAAAAGAACTCAAGAAATATACACAGGTATTCCTTTAAGTCTTTCACCAAACTCCAGGTTGTGCATAAATAGGCTGAAAGGCTACAAGGCTGGACAATGAGAAAATACTAGAAGGGGGAACAAAGCAATATTGGAGAGCTTAAAGCTGTACAAAGTCCAGAGTTCATATAGGGCTAGGAGACATCTAAGTTCCAACCAGACAGAAGGGAAGACCTCAAGGAATAATCATGGTATTCTTTAGTGACCTGAGAAGGATCACACCTCAGAAGAGGGAGGGTTAAACTATCCCTAGAGTAACATTTACTCTAGATTCACCCTAGCAAAATTAAAAACACACCTCTAAAGAATCAAGCTGCTCCACAAGTAATATAATTCCTATCAAAGGAAAATTCAACATTCTTTAAAGGAAGACAATGATATTCCACCAACATAATAATTACTATGTCCAGTATCCAATACAAATGACTAGACATTCACAGAAACAAATGACTAGACATTCACAGAAACAGGAAAATGTGATTCATAACCAGGAGAAATATCAGTCAATAAATAGAAGACCTAGAAATGATAGAGATGATGACATTAGAAGGCAAGGATTTTAAACCAGATATTATGCCAATTTTCAAGGACTAAAAAAAATGTAAATATAATAAGAAAAGAAATGGATAAAAAAGAAACCAAAATTTAACTGATAAGAACTGAAAAATACAATATCTGAAATGAAAAATTCACTGAATACGTTTAGACACTGCCAATGAATAGTTCAGACATGATGATAGAGCAATGAAAGCTATCCGAAATAAAAAGACTGTAAAAACTGAACACTATTTCAGTGATTTGTGGGACAATGTCAAGCAGTCTGACATAAATGTAATTGGAGTGCAGAAAGTAGTGTGTGGGGGGGAATATGGGAAGAAACATTTGAAGAAACAATTGTAGAACATCTTCCAGATTTAATGAAATCTATAAACCCACAGATCCAAGTAACGCGACAAGTAAGATAACCATGAAGAAAACAACTCTAAGGCACATTATAATAAAACTGCTGAAAACTAGTGATAAAGACAGAAGCTTAAAAGCAGTAAAAAAAAAATTACATAAACTTATTCAAGTAAAAGAAAATGATTCCAGTTGGAAACCCAAACATAGGGAGAAATGTAAGTACAATGTTTACAAGGCTCTCTTCACATATGTTATATATGAAGTGGTAGAATTTTATTTACAGATAAACTGTCCTTAGTTAAAGATATATATTATTGCCCCACAAAGGCATTAGAAAAGTAAAACAAGAAAGTACAGCTAATGAGCCAATAGAGGAGGCAAATTATGTTAGCACTAAATATACAATATTCACCTAGACTCATTACTTAAAGCTAAGGCTTTTCTTATGAGTAAAGATGTGAATTACTACTGAGGATATAATATACACTAGTAGTTTACCTATTTTCTTTCGTACAAGTATGGATTGCACAGTTTCTCCGTGTATAAAAACTAATACCTCAGAATACTGGCATTCCAGAGATCTGATAAACACTATTTGACCAACAAACAATAATGATTCCTTACAAAGTTAAAGGATAATTTTTACCAATTAAATCTGAAGATATTAAAAAAAATGGGAATCAGTAAAATTTAAATTAAGGCTCAGAGGCAGAAATCAAAGTATTAATTAGTAGTAGAATACCAACTATCATTTGTAATACTATTCAAGATATTTTAAAAGTAGATTTCATACATGAAAAAACCTGACAGGAAATATTATTTGTCTCCATTTCTAAAACCAATACAAAAAATAATATCAACTTTCCAATGATTCCCCATGCAATTTAAAATCATAAACTCTGAAGGCTAGTGTATTATTTTAATGACATTAGTAAGGACATTAGCTAATAAAAGCTTCTTAAACTGAAAAAAAAATGACCCTGCCATTTTATATTTTAGTATTTTGGCTCAACAAAAGCAAACAAACTAAAAAAATGTTACCTTAGATATATATGTGTAACTGCACTGATATCTGAAAGCTATTTTATTATATAAAATATTTTGCTTTGGAGAGCCTAACCAGCTGGTACCATTTACCAGGAGAGACAGCTGTTTTTTAAAGTTCCCCTATCTCAGCATGTTTCCAACTGTCAGTTCTAACCGTATGCAATTCCATAGTGACAGAACACTTTAAGAGAAATAGCTCATTAACTGTGAATCTATGAAGTCCACTCTCTTCAGTGAATTCAAATTAAGATTTGCTAGCTCATAACAGAATTCCCTACATACCTTTTGTTGTTCTTCCTTTGTACTATAGACTCAAAGACAAATATTCACACCAGCTACTATAAAATTTTTGCTCAACCTTATAAATGTACTAAACATAAAATGAGGTAGTGGAAGCATATCTTCAAAAACTATGAACTATAGAGCTATTTTCATAAAACAAGAACTTCTAATAAGGAATTTCCTTTACAATGCAAATGATTTACAAATTTGAAGAGACTATCTCAGACAATAAAGTTCAAATTTAAAATGTACAAGGGGCTCTTAGAAAATTCCCAGTAACAATTCTAAAAGAAGACTGATGCTGCAGTCATACTGAGATAATGCATATCTCATACAGAGATAATGCATACCAAAAAGCTATGAAAACTGAAAATCAGTTTTAAGTCTAAGATATTTTTATTATTGGCATTTCTAAAAATAAATCACCTGTATAAATGATTTGGAAAGGACTGTAGCAAAATAAGCATAGCTCGTTGTAGGCAAATGCAGATCATATAAGAGTATTCCAAGAGTGTATTACTAGGATGATAATCATAGCAATTCAAAATAAAATTCCATAGCCCTTTCCCAAATCATCACAAACACAAAAGAAGATTTGTTAAAATAAAGAAACTTCTGGGAAAGTACCATGTTGGATATGTGGTGACTTGGAGATAAAGTCATAGAAGTTATGGCCCATTCTGCATCCTCTTCTAAATGTTTTTCCCTAAATGGAAACACAGAGCTTGAAGGATGATTAAAAGTATGGTGAGCAATTCCCTTCTCTGCTGACTACAGAAACATTTTTGTTTTCTTTCTTTATTTTTTTTTTTCCAAAAATGTCAGCTCACATAACTTTTGAAGTGATTTCAGAAACTATCACTAGTTAGGAAATACATGAGAATTTTTATCTAATAATACATATTATCTATTTACCTTATATCTACACCTATCTAGTGACCTAACTTCCTATCTTTATACACACATAGGCATACATACACCGTCTAGGTGTAAAATGGGTTTCTGTCCTTAGAAAACTAAATGAATAATAATTTGTTTCTGCTTCACAGATATATATCGGGTTTTAAAAATCATATAGTAAATACATACAAATATCTTCATGAAATTGATTAAAATAATGGCAAGAGCCTTTTCCAACTTATGGACAGTACCACTGCTTGCTGACATTCTCAAGTTTGTGTGCCAATACAGACAACTTTAATTGAGTTTCTAAAGAAGTGCTCCACTGGTTCTAAGATTTGTAAGACTGCTCTGTGCACTACGGGGTCTCAAGCCCTCACTGCTTTGCAAATCCATTAGATCAGAATTCTCCCACTGCTCCTACAATATGTGGGGGAAAAAAGATCATACTGCATTCCCATATCTTCTGAAATTCTTCTTAACCACTGACTTCCAATATTACATACTGTTCTAGGTTAAATCTCTAAAATGAAAAACTGCTTCCCTAAGATTATATTTTCCTATTTCCTTAATCTTTTTTTTTGCATGGCAGACACCGGGAACAGAACCCAGGTCTCCTGCATGGCAGGCAAGAACTCTACCTGCTGAGCCACCATGGCCCACCCACCTTAATATTTTATTTATACAACTGATGCTTTGAAAACATCATTTATAAAACATGAATTTGTTATTTTCTTAAAAAAATTATGATCTCTGAAATACTTAGTAATGCACTGTTGCATGCAAAATAAAAATAATTCTTACTTCTCTACATAAGGTTTTCTACTCTAATTTCAGTAATGAATATGTAAAACCTGATTCCTGCTCTCTGCCAGGTAGTTTGCTCAATCAACAAACATTTACTGAGCAGCTGTTAATTGCCAAACATGGATCCCGGCACTAAGGATACAGAAAAGAAAAAGAGACAAGGACCTGTTCTCAGGAGACAGGTAATAAAAGGCAAACAAATAAATAGGATAGCTCTTCACTTCATAGACCACATAATCTTGACTAAACCTTTCAACCTCTAGTTTCTGTGAGCAGGTGGATCTGCCAGCTGCTTTTACTTCTTAGTTGCCAGTAACACACTATATTTTTCTTTAATATATCTACCAAATCAAACATCACTAAACATAAGCTGTTTGAGCAACTTGTTGTCTTGTTCCAAAAGATGTCTAGCTCAGCCAAACTTGGTTTTATCTAATACACTGGCTGTGGCCCTCAACTGATTTTAACCTCAACATAGAACTGAGACAACTGTTCAGTCAAACTGCTAGGTGAGACTTGAGTACAGATGAATGTATTTTCCAAGCACACCAATATGGCTTCAGTCAGTTATTCTGTATTCAGTTAGGTGGTTAAGACCCTAAGCAAAGCTTAAAAATATACATGATCTTTTTATATAATATAGTACATACTTCTTCGGAATCAAAACCCATATTTAACTGTTTAGATTTGGGAAGGTGAATGCCTGCATACATTTCCACAAACTGGTTTCCTTATTTCAAGTTATATATGGTCTAACTCCTGGAAAAAGTAACTCATTTTACAAGATTTTTTAACCCAAAATTTGCTAATCTCATGAAATCAATTAACCTCTGTCTCACACGACTTCATCAGTAAAAACAGGCCAAATATAACTTTCTGCATTGTAAACATTTTAAATCACCACAGTCAATGACATACTAGTTTTCATTAAGCTATTCCATACAACTTTGAATAATGCTATCTTGGCCCAAAATACTCGTTCTGAATAAATTAAGCTCTAGAAATCTGTCTAAATTCTGTATCATACTGCAAAGTAATCACAATCCCTCTGTTCTGATTGAACAGTTCACAGATGCCTAAGAAAGAGATTCCCAATAGTGTATTTTTTTGAACACACACACACACACGCAAATACACAAATACACACAGATATGGGTATGTGTGGCTGCATTAAGTGTCTCGCCAAAAGAAAAAGAGGTTTAAGGAACAACTTGTTCAGGTTCTCTTTCAAAAATCAGAGGGAAAACTGACAAATTCATGCAGAGGAATAAAATAAAGAGTGTAATGAGCCGGCCCATCTGCCTATGACATAATAGCCAAGCATGATTTTTTAGAATCTTTTCACTTTAACTAATTTAACAAAATGTTCTTAAAACCTAGAGAGTATTGAGATGGGGACCTGTGGGAAGGGTGGGGAGGGGGATCAATTAGCATATATTTTTTAAGTCAAATTTAGTTTATCTTTATTGGTAATAATAGAACTTTGCCTAATGTTCACTTCCATTATTTCCAAAATCCTGTTCAATTTTAAGGACTGAAAGAAGTTAAGTAAAACATATGTAGAAATTTAGAATGTGTTCTTCTGGCTCTAAAAAGACATATTTGTAAAATATTTGTATGTAAAAACAAACTACTATATTACAAACTATATTTCAGGCAAAATACATTTTGCATTAAATAGTACCTGAATAAAGAATTTTTATAGAATGCAGAAAGATGGTAAAGATTTAGTACAAAAGGACATTGGCTCAGAACAACATACCAGATGAACATAAAAGGTTAATTTTAATAATCAAATTCATAATTCATCTAATCTAGGAAATGCCAAGAAGAGTTTAAAGAGATATTCCATTTAACATGAACTAATGTACCAACTGTCAGTAACATTGACAGTGACTAAATGATTCTGAAATACAATATGCTTGTGTTTAATGACATCAATGGACTTGTAGGAAATTTATAATAGATTACTTGCCCAGTTACTGTATTGCTTGTAAAACCACTACTAGGTGACAAATTTTATTCTACTTTTAGAACTGACCATGTTCCAAGAAAAAAAAGTATATCATAAAATATATTATTCTTTTCTTAGACAGGTACATTTCAGTGAAAAATACAATTTTAAATGTGCTATGCTTTTGTTTCTGGCACAGAAAAACATATCTAAGCATTATTCATATTATTTATCTCTCCTAAAGTTAACATACTTTAATGCCATATGGGCACAAATTTACTTCTGTTCATTTAAACTTGCAATTAAACTTTATAACATAGAAAACTGCTAAAGTAAAATAATCCCATTCCACTGAAAGACATTTTTTTTTTTTTTTAAATAACATGGGTGATATGCCAAATGGCTGGGATGGTGGCTCATTATACCTTCAGAGAGAATCCAAGTTTGAGGCTTATCTTGGGTTCTCACACATAGCAGCAAAACCTGGGCACGTTATCAAGGGTTAGAAAGGGCAGATCAAATGTCTGAATTGAGTCAATCTATTCAGAGGGGCATTGGTAGTTTAGTAATCTAATGAGCAGTGCACTGATAATCTATTGACCAACGTATTTTATTGTAACTTTATTAAATAAAAGAGCCTCTTATATCTAAAATATTCAAGCCATTTCATGGAAAAAACTCCTCATACTGCCATGAAAATATTTCTTTTTATTTCATTGGTGTCAACTCTTTACACAGCATAAAAAACCATTTAGTGACTAAAATAAATAATTTGTGAAATTCTAAATTAGAAAGCTAATATACTTTGAAAAAAGTAAGCAGTAGGATCTGATTCGAAATTTCATTAATCCTCTACATATAAGTGGGTAGGTGAAATGGTAAGGCATCCCCAGATATAGCAGGAAAGCCGAAGAAAGATTTCTAAGGAATTAGGCTGAAATAAGGGGGAAATGTGTGTGTATGCTGGGGGAGCCGAAAATATAAAGCAGCATTCTTCAAAGCATCTTCAGGATCAAAGGCGGTAAATTTTTACCTCATATTTGGGGAGTTCACATAATGCTGCCGGGGTAGTTAAAATATTCAAGTTTAAAAACAAAAAAGAGAAAAAAAAAGACAAAATAAATAAATAAAAATATTCAAGTTTAACAACCTTGCATTAATTTCAGCTGTGGACATGACAACAAATAAGCCAAAAATTAAGTCTGCCTCAAAATCAGAAAAGAAAGAAATATTTTCTTTTTTGAAACTGAAATGAAATAACAAATTCAATTATATTAGTCACTTGATAAAAAGCATCTACAGAAAACCTATTTCCAGCAACATTACACTTATGGTGAAAGAACAAATGCTTTCTCCCTTCCAACTAGGAACAAGGCAAAGATGTCCACTTTTACCACTCTTATTCAACACGGTGCTGGAAGTTTTAGCCAGTGCAATAAGGCAAGCAAACAAAAGACATCCAGATCAAAAAGGAAGAAATAAAACATTTTCTATTTTCAGTTGCCAATGGTAATGTACCTTGAAAATTCCAGAGAATCAATCCAAAAGAGCTCCTAGAGTTCAGCAAGGAACACATAGGATATAAGACAAACATTCAAAAACCAATTATACTTCCATATACTTGCAAATACTAGCCTATATACATGAATACCAAAATTAAAAATCTCATATGTGCTGGTCTGAATCTGTGGTAGACCCCAGAGAAGCCATGCCCTTTGATCCTTATTCAATACTGCTGCGCGGGAGCATTTTGATTGTTTCCATGAAGATGTGACCCACACAATTGTGGGTGGCAATTTTTGGTTAGATGACTTCCATGGAGGTGTGTCTTCACCCACTGAAGGTGGAGTTGCTTGCTGGAATCCTTCAAAAGAGGAAACATTTTGGAGAGAGTCCCTTTTTGGTAGAGCCACATAAAAGCCAGGCAACACCGCCATGTTCGCCATGTGCCCTTCCAGCTGAGAGAGATTTTGGTACCAGAGAGTGGGGTGCTGCTGCAGTTTGCAAATACCAAACATGTTGGAACAGCTTTTTAAATGGATAAAGGGAAGATTCTGGAAGAGTTTTGAGAAGCTTGATAGAGAAAGCCTAGAATGTTTTGAAGAGACTGTTGGTAGAAATGTGGACTCTAAAGACACTTCTGATAAAGTATTAGACAGAAATGAGACATGTATCATTAAAGACTGGGTAGAAGGCAATCCTTGTTTTAAAATGGCAGATAATCTGGCAAAGTTGACTAGTGGCTTTGGCTGGAAGGCAGATTTTAAAAGCCATGAACTTGGATATTTAACAGGGGAGATCTCCAAATTAAATGTCAAAAGTTCAGCCTGGTTTCTCCTTGCAGCTTATAGTGAAATGTGACAGGAAAGAGATAAGCTGAAAACTGAACTCTTGGGTACAAAGAAATAAGAAATTGAAGTTCTGGAAAATTCTGGGCCTCCAGGAAGGGAGACCCCAGAGAATAGTGCCCCACATGAGGTCTTGGCCAAATGTGGAACCACTCAGCCATTTCAGAGAAAGCCAGGATCGGACATGGAGTTATCCAGGAAAGATTTGTGGAAACTCCTTATGTTTGATGGGCATGATCCAATATTACTACACAGAAAGCCAACAACAGTGCTGTGGGACCTGAATAAACACAGCCACTGCCAGTCTGGATTGAGGGGTCCAGGGAAGGGACACATTGGAGGAAAAATAACTTCAGAGGCAAAACCATGGAGGCCGAGGTCTGAAGTCAAGAAGACTCGGGCCAAGAGAGTGGACCCAACCAAGCCCGTGGAGAGGGTATGTTTGCCCCGAAGGCAGAGGATGGGACTTCCACCTCGTTGCAGTGGAACAGTCATGCCTCCTCAGGTCTTGGAGAGGGTGAAGCACATTCCTTGGGGTTTGGGGACAGTCTGGCTGCCACCAAATGGAGGGGTTGAGCACGTGCCCCGGAGACGGCAGACAGCCTGAGTGCAACCCCAATGCTTGGTGAGGGTGGAACCGAGAAAAAGGTGGTCTTCCCAATGTCCTCCAAGGTTGTATTCAGAGAGAGGCAGGCCTCTGTGTAGGCCCTTGGAAAGGGTGGGACTGCCACTTTCTAAAGCCCTGAGGATAAATGACTCTCAGACTTTGAAATCTAATGGACTTTGCCCTGCAGGTTTTTGAAACTATGGGTCCGGTGACCCCTGTGTTCCTTCGTCCCTATGGAAATGTGTATATGTATCCTATGAATGTTCTTCCTTTGTATGTTGGCAGCAAATAACTTGTTATGAGTTTTCAAAGGTCCAGAGCAAATGGAGAGAATTTTGCCTTAGGACAGACCATGCCTATAATTGACTTGATGAGATTTATTGACTTGATGAAATTTGGTACTTCATTTGTATTGTTACTGAAAGGTTTAAGGTTTTCTGATATTGTTATGGAATGAATGTATTTTGCATTTGGAAAGAACATGTCTTTTTTGGGTCCAAAGGGAGGAATGTGCTGGTCTGAATCTGTGATGGATCCCAGAGAAGTCATGCATTTTGATCCTTATTCAATACTGCTGGGTGGGAGCATTTTGATTGTTTCCATGAAGATGTGACCCACACAATTGTGGGTGGTAACTTTTGGTTAGATGATTTCCATGGAGGTGTGTCTCCACCCATTGAAGATGGAGTTGCTTGCTGGAATCCTTTAAAAGAGGAAACATTTTGGAGAGAGTCCCTTTTTGGTAGAGCCACATGAAAGCCAGGAGACACCGCCATGTTAGCCATATGCCCTCCCAGCTGAGAGAGAAATGCTGAACGTCACTGGCCTTCTTGAACCAAGGTATCTTTCCCCAGATGCCTTAAATTGGACTTATCTATACAGTTGTTTTATTTTTTTTTTTTTTTTTTTTTTTTTAAAGGAAAGACAGAGAGAAGGAAGGAAGGATAGAAGGAAGGAAGGAAGGAAGAAAGGGAAACATTTTTAAACATTTTCTTGTTTTATTGTATTCTGTTTCTCCGTTTTTGTTACATGGGCTGGGGCCGGGAATCGAACCGAGGTCCTCCGGCATAGCAGGCAAGCACTTTGCCCGCTGAGCCACCGCGGCCCGCCCTATACAGTTGTTTTAATTAGGACATTTTCTCGGCCTTAGAACTGTAAACTAGAAACTTATTAAATTCTCTGTTTTAAAAGTCATTCTGTTTCTGGTATATCGCATTCCAGCAGCTAGCAAACTAAAACATCGTATCATTTGCATTAATCTAAATAAAAAACTGAAAACGGTGTAAAAGTAACTATACATGCACAGGACTTACATGCTGAAAACTACAAAACACCAGTGAAAGAAACCAAAGATGTAAATAAATAAAGAGACACTGTGTTTATGGATTTAAATTATCATAGTAAAGATGTCAATCCTCCACAAATTGATATAAAGATTTAATACAATTTCATTCCAAATCACAGCAAGGTTTTTGTGTACATAGACAGGATTATTCTAAAATATATATGGAAAAGCAAAGGAACTAGAATGTTAAAACAATTTTGAAAAAAAATAAAGTGGGAGAGATTGGTCTACTCAATTCAAGATTTATTACATAGCTAGCAATCAAAACTATATGATATTCATTATTCACACATTTGCAGTGGGTAGAAGTAGTCTAAGGATTTGACTGATGAATGAAAGACCAAGCAGTGGTTTACACATATGATGTAACATTGAGTGGCAGCAGGAAGGAATGAAGTTGTGTGGCATGCAACAAGGTGAATGATCCTTGAGGACATAATGTTGAGTGAAATAAGCCAGAAACAAAAGAACAAATATTGTATGATCTCACCAATATAAACTAACTATAATGAGCAAACTCTAACAATTGAATTCAAGAGCATAAGATATCAAGCAATAAAAAGCGGGCAGAGATTGGCAATCTATGATTAAGGAGTAAAGTGTTCAAGATGCCCCACTGTTAAGGTTTCTAGACTGTAAGCACTTACAGCAGTCACAGCCATTCATGAGTTTTAACTGTCATTTCTAAATTCTAAGATGCTGTGCTCTTTGTGTATAACTGTTAATTACTTGGAACTGTAGGTATCTGTGTGACACCTGAGGCTCAAAGCTAGAGTTCTGCATCTCTAAAAGTCAATGTTATTCCATATAGCAATTGTTAAAGCAGCTGAAAAAGAGATCAGACTTCAATTAGACATATGAATGAAATGGATCTGGTTAAGACTAAGGTAACTAAGAATACAGGATAAAGGATGATATTGTCTGTATTTTACAACTTCTGTTTATGTGTGAGACCAAAAGAAGAAATGTTTATTTTGTCCAAAATTTAAATTTTCTGTAGTACACTATCTAATTTAACCCGTCTGGTCAGTTTCTCTAAACAATCTATCTACATGGAACCTAGAATAAATAATGAGATCTTATTATTTTGTACAGGTTAAGGTAATACCCTGATACATTCCAGAATATTTTGTGCAGAAAATAAAAAAGTATTTGCAAAGTCCCTGTCACGGTCAGGTTCACGTGTGAACTTGGCCAGGTGGTGGTACCTGTTTGTCTGGTTGGGCAAGTGTGGCCTGTCTTTTGCTTTGAGGACATTTCTGTAGAATGAAATGATGATCATGTGGCTGCATCCACAGCTAATTCCATTTGTAATCAGCCAAGGAGAGTGTCTTCTGCAATGAGTGATATTTAACTTGATCAATGGAAACCTTTTAAGGAGAATTCAGAAGAGACAGCTCTCTTCATTTCCTGCTTCAGCTGGTGAGCCTCTGCTGTGGAGTTCATCCAGACCCCTCATTGGAGTCGTCAGCTTCACTGAATGCCCTACAGATTTTGGACTCAAAGTTCCCACGATTACGTGAGACACTTTTATGAATTTTATATTTATGGATATTTCCTGTTGATTCTGTTTCTCTAGAGAACCCTAACTAATAGAGCTAGGTACCAGGAGTGGTTCTTAAGAAACAGAATCTTAAAAATGGGTTTTTATGACTGGTCATCTACTGTGACTGGACTCATAGGCACTAAGGACTCTGATTCCTGTAATCAGAATGATACTGCCAATCTATAGGATGAGTTGGCAAAAGAGATGGTCAAAATATCACCATTTCATTCTTCTAATGCTTCACTTGTACAAAGCCAGGCTCTGGGGGATAATGTTTTTGACACTTTGTGGAGTTTTGTGGAAATAGGCAGTATAGAGATCTTGACTGGCTGTTGTTAGATACACTGCATACATTAATGACTGAAAGGGATGTGCTTAAGGCTTCAAATGGGAAGTTTATGTGCTTGCTGTCTGACAGATGTAAACGCTTCTATGAGTGTCCTGAATGAAAATCTTATTTCCTGCAGCCATAGATTTGAGATCTCCAAAAATCAGACTCAGAATCTTATTGTTAGAGTAGCAACTTTACAACGTAAACTAAAATCTCAGTCTTGCATGGTGTCTGCCGTTAAAGTGAGAGCATTGATTGGAAAGGAGTGGGACCCTGAAAAATGGGATGGCGACATATGGATTGATAATGATGTCAGTGGCGAGGTGAAACCCTAGGTCATGCTGAGTCTTCTCTAGATAACCCTGTAATAGTCTGCCCTGAGGACACAGCTGCCCCACCTCCAGAATGCCTTGAAGAGTTGGCCACCCAACCTCTACCTGAAGGGATCAGCCCTAGAGTGACTAATCCTGTTTCACCAGATGAAACTGCAAATGAATGTTCTGAAGCAAATGACTTGGAAGATACTTCTAATTCTTTTTGTGACTCACCCCAACCACCCCTCATTTCTTCCAGACCTATAATACACTAAAGCCCCAACAGGCCCCTAAAGGTGAGGTACAAATTATCACACATGAGGAGGTACATTATACTACAAAAGAACGGTGTGACTTTTCCATTTTATATAGCCAGAAATCTGGGGAATATGTGTGGCAATGGATTTTAAGGGTGTGGGATATTGGTGGGAGGAATATAAGGCTGGATCAGGCTCAATTTATGGATACGGGTCCTCTAAGCAGAGATTCCACATTCAGTGTTACAGCTCGAGGGATTAGAAAAGGCATTAACAGCTTGTTTGGATGGTTGGCTGAAACATGGATCAAAAGGTGGCTGACATTACCTGAAGTTGAAAACCAGAACTGCCCTAGATGAGGGGATCGAGAGGCTTAGAGAGATTGGAATGTTAGAGTGGATTTATCATGCAAAGCCTCCTCTTTTACATCCCAGGAATATCCGGAAGATGTACCTTTTACCAGAACAGTGAGAAATAAATTTGTGAGAATAGCGCCATCATCCCTGAAGAGCTCTGTAGTTGCACTTCTCTGTAGGTCAGACATTACTCTGGAAACTGCTGTCACAGAGCTGGAATCCTTAAACACAATGGGAATGACCAGATCCCGAGTTGGCAGAAGCCAGGTGGCAGCAAGTAATCGCCAAAGACAGGGTGGATGTGGTTATTATACTAGACAGCAAATTCAAAGCAAGAGTTAAAACAATCTGACTCACAGAAATTTGTGTCACTGGCTAGTAAATCATGGGGTACCTAGAAGTACAATAGATGGGCAGTCTACTAAATTCTTATTTGAGCTGTATAAACAAAAGAGTTCTAGGTCAAATGAACGGAAGTCTAACTTGAATTATAAAAACACAGACTCACGGCCCCTTAATTAATTTCCAGACTTGAGACAGTTTACAAACCCAGATCCCTTTGAATGAAGGGAGGCCAGGTCTCTTTAAGACAAAATCCTGTTACAAGGTCACCAATTTATACTGTTAAACATCCTCCAAGCCTTCCCAAGGAGTCTGATGGTCTTTTACCAGGGTAACTATGCACTGGGTAAAGGAAATAATCAGATATTTGGGGGATTATTAAACACTGTTCAGAAGTGACATTAATTCAGGGGACGCAAAATATCACTCTGGTTCACCAGTGAGGGGGAGGCTCATGGAGGTCAGGTGATCGATGAAGTTTTAGCTCAGGTCCATCTCACAGTGGGTGCAGTGGGCCCCTGGACCCATTCTGATGTTATTTCTGATGCATTTTAGTTCCAGAATGCATAATTGGAATAGACATACTAAGCAATTGACAGACTCCCCACATTGACTCTCTAACTCATGCAGTGAGGGCTATTATGGTGGCAAAGGCTAAGTGGAAGCCACCAGAACTGCCCCTACCTAGTAAAATAGTAAATCAGAAGCAATACTGGATTCCTGGAGGGATTGCAGAGAATACTGCCTCTCTTAAGGACTTGAAGGATGTAGGGGTGGTGATTCCCACCACATCCCCATTCAACTCTCCTATTTGGCCTGTGCAGAAAACAGATGGGTCTTGGAGGATGACAGTGGATTATCATGAGCTCAACCAGGTGGTAACTCCAATTGCAGCTTCTGTTCCAGATGCGGTATCATTGCCTTAGTAAATCAATACATCCCTTGGTACCTGATATGCAGCTATTGATCTGGCAAATGCCTTATTCTCAATAGCTGCTAGTAAGGACTACCAGAAACAGTTTGCTTTCAGCTGGCAAGGTCAGCAATATACTTTCACTGTCCTACCTCAGGGGTATATCCACTCTCCAGTCCTATGTCATAACCTCGTCCACAGGGATTGTGATCATTTCTCCCTCCCACAAGACATCACTGGTCCATCATATTGATGATATCATGTTGAGTGGACCTAGTGAGCAAGAAGTAGCAACTACTCTATTCTTACTGGTAAGGCATTTGTGTGTCAGAGGATGGGAGATAAATTCAACAAAAATAGAGGGAATTTCCACCTCAGTGAAATTTCTAGGTATCCAATGGTATGGGGCATGTTGAGATATTCCTTCTAAGGTGAAGGATAAATTGCTGCATCTGGCCCCTCCTACGACCAAAAAAAGAGGCATAACACCTAGTTGATCTCTTCGGATTTTGGCAACAACATATTCCTCATTCAGGTGTGCTACTGAAGCCCATTTATCGAGTGACCAGAAAAGCTTCTAATTTTGAGTGGGGACCTGAACAAGAGGAGGCTATGCGACAGGTCCAGGCTGCTGTACAAACTGCTCTGCCACTTGGACTATATGATCCAGCAGATTCAATGCTGCTGGAAGTGTCAGTGGCAAATAGAGACAGCTGCAGCACTACAACCCCTTTCTGGGGTGTCCTTGAAGGACAGTGGTAAGGGGAAATCCTCCCAGTGGGCAGAACTTCAAGCAGTGCACCTGGTTGTTATTTTTATTGGAAGGAGAACTGGCCAGAGGTGAGTTTTTCTACTGACTCATGGGCTGTTGTTAATGGTTTGGCTGGATGGTCAGGGAATTGGAAAGAATATAATTGGAAAATTGGTGACAAAGAGGTCTGGGGAAGTAGTTTGTGGACAGACCTTTCTGAGTGGGCTAAAAAGATGAAGATATTTATGTCCCATGTGAATACACACCAGAGTGTGAGTTCAGCAGAGGATTTTAATAATCAAGTGGATAAGATGACCTGTTCTGTGGATACCAGTCAGCTTCTTTCCCCAGCAACTCCTGTCATTGCCCAGAGGGCTCATGAACAAAATGGGCATGGTGGTAGGGATGGAGGTGATGCATGGGCTCAGCACATGGACTTCTACTCACCAAGGCTGACCTGGCTACAGCCACTGCTGAGTGCCCAATCTGTCAGCAGCAGAGACCCACACTCGGTCCCTGAAATGGTACAATTCCCCGAGGTGACCAGCCGGCTACACAGTGGCAGGTTGATTACACTGGACCACTCCCTTCATGGAAGGGGCAGCAATTTTTTCTAACTGGAATAGACACATACTCTGGATATGGGTTTGGTTTCCTGCATGCAAGGCTTCTGCCAAAACTACCATCCATGTGATTACAGAATGCCTTATCCATCGTCACAGCATTCCACACAGTATTGCTTCTGATCAGGGGACACACGTCACAGCAAATGAAGTGTGGGAATGGGCACATGCTCATGGAATTCTCTGGTCTTACCATGTTCCCCATCATCCAGAAGCAGCTGGATTGGGTAGATAGAACGGTGGAATAGTCTTTTGAAAACTCAATTATGGTGCCAACTAAGTGGCAATACCTTGAAGGGCTGGGGTAATGTTCTCCAGGAAGCTGTGTATGCTCTGAATCAGTATCCGTGGTATGGTGCTATTTCTCCCATAGCCAGGATCCTTGGGTCCAGGAACCAAGGGGTGGAAATGGGAGTAGCACCACTCACTATTAGCCCTGGTGATTCACTAGGAAAATTTCTGCTTCCTGTCCCTGTGACCCTGAACTCTGCTGGTCTACAGGTTTTAGTTCCAAAAGGGAGAGTGCTTCCACCAGGAGAAACAATAATGATTCCATTGAACTGGAATTTAAAACTGCCACCTGGTCACTTTGGGCTACTCATGCTCCTGGATCAACAAGCCAAGAAGGGGACTACATTACTGGCTGGGGTGATTGACCCTGACTATCAGGGAGAAATAGGACTGCAACTACACAACGGAGGTAAAGAAAAGTTTTCCTGGAATGTAGGAGATCCCATAGGGTGTCTTTTAGTATTACCATACCCTGAATTAAATCAATGGAAAACTGCAACAACCCAATCCAGGCAGGACTACCCATGGCTCTGAAACTTCAGGAATGAAGGTTTGGGTCACCCCACCAGGCAAAGAACCACGACCAGCTGAAGTGTTTGCTGAGGGTAAAGGAAACGTGGAATGGGTAGTGGAAAAAGGTAGTGATAAATATGAACTACGACCACATGATCAGTTACGGAAACGAGGAGTGTAATGCTGTTTTGTTCATGTTATAGTATTTAAGTTGCAAGGTATCAAGTTTAAGAACTAATATTACCCAAGGACTTGTACCTTATTCTGGGAAGATTTAAAGTGTTTCTGGTGGTATGCAGGACAGTAAGTATTGTTAGGTGAGGAAAAAATGTGTCTTTTATTGTTTTCTATTTAGAAATCAAGTATGGTTTAATGTGTTGTAAATAGCTGCCAAGTTGACAAGTGGTGGACTGTCATTGTCAGGTTCATGTGTCAACTTGGCCAGGTGGTGGTACCTGTTTGTCAGGTTGGGCAAGTACTGACCTGTCTGTCGCTATGAGAACATTTCATAGAATTAAATCATGATCGTGTTGGCTGCATCCATAGCTGATTCCATTTGTAATCACTGCAATCTTCTGCAATGAGTGACATTTAATCTAATCTAATCAATGGAAGATTTTAAGGAGAATTCAGAAGAGACGGCTCACTTCTCTTCCTGCTTCAGCTGGCAAACCTCTCCTGTGTTCATCCAGACCCTCCACTGGAGTTGTCAGCTTCACAGCCTGCCCTATGGTTTTGAACTCTACGTTTCCATAGTTACATGAGACACTTTTATAAATTTTATATTTAAGGATATTTCCTGTTGATTGTATTTCTCCAGAGAACCCTAACTAATACAGTACCCTGAAGAACTGGGGAAATGTGGGACTATTAATCTTTCCCACCTGGGGAATTCCTGATATTCTCTGAAGCATTAGGGCCTTCCAATTTACTAAACCAAGTCCTCAATCTTGAGGCATGCCCTCATGAAACAATGGCAAGTTAAGCCTACTTATAATTATGCCTAAGTCACTCAGAGAACCTCTTTTCTTGCTCAG
This sequence comes from Tamandua tetradactyla, assembly GCF_023851605.1. Classification (NCBI taxonomy): domain Eukaryota; kingdom Metazoa; phylum Chordata; class Mammalia; order Pilosa; family Myrmecophagidae; genus Tamandua; species Tamandua tetradactyla. The sequence goes on along the minus strand of NC_135347.1, from coordinate 37,223,019 downwards.
ACATGGTCTCTCTAAGCCAATTCTGCAAATAAAATCACTTCCCTCCCCTCCACATGGGACATGACTTCCAGGAGTATAAGTCTATCTGGCATCATCAGACATGATTCCCAGGGAAGAGCCTGGCTCTGGTATCCTGGGATTGAGAATGCCTTCTTGATCAAAAGGGGGAAATGAAGTGGATAAAGTCTCAATGGCTAAGAGATTTCAAATATAGTCAAGAGGTCATTCTAGAGGTTACACTTATGAAAGCTTCAGCAAGGTATTACTAATTGCCACAATATGCCAAGCCCCAACCAACACTACTCCTGAAAACCCTAAAGAATACCCTGGGCTCAATCAAAGACTAAATGTTTTACTTAATAAGTTTATTTTTTCAGAAACTAAAGGCCTCCAGAGTGTTACTGTGACAGATAAACCCTGAAACCCAGAGTTTCAGTCATTCTAAGAACACAAGCCATTTTCATACCTCCACCCCATAATATCAACACCTCTTTCCAGTAAAAAATTAAAATGGTCACTGCCCAGATATCTCTGAAGATTGGGCAAATGATTAAACATGAGAGAGGAGGTGTTCTAGTTTGCTAGCTGTCGGAATGCAATATACCAGAAACAGAGTGGCTTTTAAAAAGGGGAATTTAATAAGTTGCTAGTTTACAGTTCTAAGGCTGAGAAAACGTCCCAATTAAAACAAGTCTATAGAAATATCCAATCTAAGGCATCCAGGTAAAGATACCTTGTTTCAAGAAAGCCGAAGAAGTTCAGGGTCTCTCTCTCAAGTAGAAGGGCACATGGCAAACAGAGTTTCTCTCTCATCTGGAAAAGCACATGGTGAACACAGTCAGGGTTCCTCTCTCATCTGGAAGGGCACATGGTGAACATGGTGTCAACTGCTAGCTTCCTCTCTTGGCTTCCTGTTTCATGAAGCTCCCCGGGAGGCATTTTCCTTCTTCATCTCCAAAGGTCACTGGCTGGTGGACTTTGCTTCTCATGGCTGTGTTGTTCTGCTCTGCTCTCTCTGAAATCTCTCACTTTTTCCAAAATCTTTTCTCTTTTATAGGACTCCAATAAAGTAAACAAGACCCACTCAAATCCAGCTTAATAACCACTCTTGATTAAATCACATCTCCAAGGAGATGATCTCATTATAGTTTCAAACATACAATAATGAATAGGGATTAGAAGAAACGGCTACCTTTACAAAATGGGATTAGGATTAAAACACAGCTTTTCTAGGGTACACACATCATTTCAAACCAGCACAGAAAGTATAACCGAGAAATTCAGATTTAACAAAAGATTACGACTATTGACTCATTATATAGATATTTCTAAAAAGTTTTTAGTTTCTAGTGAATCTGAATAAGTAGAGGGAAGTACATGAAATTGTCAAACTGTAATTCAGTAGCTCTGATCTTTGATAATGACTGTATAGCTATATAATAATTAAAAAAATGGTGGTAGCCCACATTTGTATGGATCTACTTCTGGATGTCTTATTCTGCACCACTGATCTATTTTTCTATCTCTGACAATACTACACTGACTTAGTTAACTTACCTTTACTGTATGTCTTTAAATTGGGTAGAATGTAATACTAGGGATCAATAAGGTTAGGGAGATGATAAGGGGTTTGGGATATTTGAGGTTTTCTTTTGTTCTTTCTCTGCAGTAATGCAAATGTTCTAAGATTGATCTTGGTGATGAATGCACAATCATATGATGATACTGTGAACCACTGATTATATACTTTGGATGCTTATGGTATATAAATATATCTCAATTTATCTCAATAAAATCATATTTTAAAAAACTACATGATATTTAGAAAGGGACAGAACATAGATCAGTGAAACAGAATATAAAACTTAGGAACAGACTCACACAAATATGCCCAGCAGATTTTTGACCAAGTAGCAAGAAGTAATTCAGCAGAGATAGGAAAGCCTTTAAAACATACAATGCTGGAGTAATTTGACACTGATACATAAAAATATGAACCTCAACCTATGTCTCATACCTTATTCAAAATCTGACTCAAAATGGATTATGGATTTAAATGTAAAACATCTAACTATAACACTTTTAGAAAAACACGTAGGGGAAAATTTCCAGGATCTAGGATACCAAAAGCACTAACCATAAAAGAAAAAATTGGTAAACTCACTTCATTAAGATTAAAAACTTTTGCTCTGTGAAAGATTTGGTAACAGGATAGAAAGACAAGCTACAGACTGGGAGGATATATGTGTAAGCCACATATCTGACAATTAATTAGTATATAAAATATATAATGAACTCATGAGTTTCAATACTAAAGAAGCAAACAATCTAATTAGAAAATAGACAAAAGACATGAAACCATTTTATTGAAAAGGATATGCAAATGTCAAATAAGCACATGAAAAGATGTTCAACAGTATTAGCCATTAAGGAAATGCTAAAGAAAATTACAACGAAATATTACTACATAGCTATACTGTCACATGACTAAAATTTAAAATAAGTGACAACAAGTACTGGTGAGAATGCAGAGAAACTGCATTGCTCATGCATTGCTAGTGAGGATGTAAAATGGTACAGCCACTCTGGAAAACAGTTTAGCAGTTTCTGATAAAATTAACTATGCAATTAACATATAATCCAACAACTGCATTCCTAGGCATTTTTTCCCAGAAAACTGAATACTTATGCTAGCATAAAAACCCATATAGGAATACTTATTAGCAGCTTTATCTGCAACAGCCCTAAACTGGAAACAGCCCAGATGTCCTTCAATAGATGAATGGTTAAACAAACTGTGGCCACCCGTACCATGGCATACTATTCAGCAATAAAAAAAGAATGAACTATTAAAACATACAACAATCTAGATCAATCTCCAGAGAATCATGCCAAGTGAAAAAAGACAACCACAAAAGGTTACATATTCACTCTATGATTCCATTTATGTAATATTCTTGAAATGATAAAATTACAGAATTGGAGAAATAATGAATGATTGCCTGGGTGACAAGAAGGGCATTGGGGTAGATAAAAACTGGGTATGGCTATAAAAGAGCAACATGGGGGATCCTCGTGGTGATGGATATGTTCTATATATTGACTATACCGAGATTAATATCCTGGTTGCAATACTGCACTATAGTTTTGCAAGACGTTACCTCTGATGGTTAAGTTCAGTATCAACTTGGTATCCATTGTTTGGTCAAGCAAGCACTGGCCTGAATGCTACTGTGAGGATATTTCTTGGATTTAAACACAAATAGGTTGATTGCATTTAACAATAAGACAAGTCTCATCCAATCAGATGAAGGCCTTAAAGGGAGAACTGATAGTTTTGCAATCAGAAGGAAGGATTTCTATCTCTATTTCAGCTAGCCAGCTTCTCCTAGGGAACTCATGAAAGCATTCATCATAGTTCTCAGCTTGTGGCCTGCCCTACAGTATTTGGACTTGCCCATCCCCACAGTTAAGTCAGCCAATTCCTATAATAAGTTTCATGAAATTTGTTATATATATTATGTTGGTTCTGTTATGGTGAAGATTGGTAACTAATATATTACCATTGGATATAAAAATCTTTCTATATTATTTCTTTCAACTACAAAGTGAATCTACAATGTTCTGAAATTAAAAACCTTAATAAAAATAAGTAAAATGCAGTCACATATTCAACTATATTAGTCAGTACACTATACTGTTTACTTATGGTGGCAATTTCTAACTCTAGGAACTCATATTCTCTACTCTACTTCAAATATATGTTAAAAGAAGAGTACAGATTTTAAAAGGTGAGTAGAAGCATACCTTACAGTACAGTAAATGATAAAAATAAAATATGAAATTGCTTGTGCAAAGAAACTTCCAGGATCAAATTCATTATTGTAGCTTCCTCAACAGAAAAAGAACAAGTTCACTGTTAAAAAATTACCACTAACATCAGGGATCTTTTGGGTTAGAATGCAAGTATTATATTAATAGTTCTAAAGAATCTGACATAGCAAATTTAATCCAATTATGGGAACAGTTATGGTTCTATTTTCTGGCCACTATTTGCATTCCTAACAAACCAGCTAACATACATTCCCCACAAGAGACAGAAAATGAATCCCGAAACTATATTTGCTTCCAGAAAAACAAAGAAAGAAGAAAAAAGCAAAACAACCTACAGATTTTATATTGGTAGAACTATCTTTATTTGTGACAATCAGAAAGAGCCATACCATTCATTGAAAGTCTCACAATGTGTCTTTTATTTTCTAATGATAAGGCAAAGATACATTGCAAGCTGAGAAAGACTAAAAGCATAAAAAGAAAAAGAAAAAAAAAAGAAAAAGCTACAACAAAAATTTTTAATATCTGTGTGACAGAATATAGCAAAAATCCTCCACAAAATCTTAGGATGAACCAGTTTAACTTTCAACAATCTTAAAGGGTCTGAGATTTTTATCTACTTGCGGGTGAACAACTTAGCATGCTATTATTTCAAAAATGGTGGGAGAAGACATGAAATTCCTAGGTCAGAAATAAAGCATTTTATTAGTTATGGCAAAGCAAGCAACATAAACATATTTTTTTGGTCAGTTACCGCCATCCTCAGGTTCTATGAAGGCAAAACAATGGGCCCAGATGACACCTGCACATCCAGAGCTGTATTACAGGAGAGGAACCTGAGGCTATGGGCCCAGCGCTTTTTGAGCAAGCAGCAAACATTGCAGACAACAAGCACTTCCCTAGGAAACTGCTCTCAGGAGATGGATAAGCCTTCACATCTGGCAAACTCAGCAAGAATATGTAGGTATGCTTAAGGCCCAGGTGACTGCCTTTCCCAACAACAGCATACATTTTTTTCCTTACTGTACTAGTGTCTACACTAAATAGAAGAATTCAGGGAAATTTTAGAATATTAAGCAATTAAATAACTGAATTACTTTAAAATACAAGCATTTGCTACTTTCTTTAAGTAGGATACACAAAGATATTAACTTTTAGTTTACAGTTATACCACACCAAAGATCTAGCACCTATTTCACTACAAGCTAAATCAGTCTATAAGCTAAAATACTCAAGACACTACAAAGGAAGAAGCATTTCTCTACCACTTTTTATTCACCAGGGAGGTTGTAAGTTGCTATAAAGCAGCCTATTTTAGAAGTCTGAGACATGAGCTGAAGAAGTAGTAGAAGCATATGAGTACTAACTGGGAATAAAAAGGAATAAAATTTCTAAGAATGTTATAAGAAATAAGGCCAGACAGAATGACCCTACTATACAAGCACACTCCTTGCCTAAAGAACTTATTTAGTGTTTCACAAACTTTAATGTGCATGTTAGTCACGTGATTATCACATTAAAATATAGATTCTGAGTCACTAGACCTGCTGTGGGAACTAAGAGTGGACAGTTGTAAATAAGCTACCAGGTGTTGCCAAAACTGCTTTGAGTAAACACACTTCAAGAAGTAAGGGTTTGGAAGACTTTCACTGAGTGCCAAACCATTGCCTTTCTAAAGTCTGTGGTACATTATATTCTAAATTTGTTCAACAGATAAGATTTTTCAATTTTCCTTCACAGGAAAAAAAAAGTTTCTCCTGTATACTGCCCTCAATTTGTGGCTAATAATAATTAGAAAATGTACTTTCAATTAACAACCTTAAGACAGTTCATATGAATACATTTTCTAAATAATATATCTGTGTGTTTTCTCCACATAAAAATATTTGGTGCATATTGGGCCTCAAGATTATCTTAATGCAGTTCTTAATTATCTTCTGGTATATGATCTATGTATAAAGGTAGTTCTGATTCCAACTTCAATTAACCAATTTAGCTCACAATGTGCTCTTCCTGCTGCTAGTATTAAGAATAAACCTAAATATATAATTCATTTCTTGGCACCTTTTAAAAGGTCTTTTGATAACATTTTAGCAATATGTAGGTTTCTGTACAAGTTCATGGAATAAACTTATTTTAACGGGGTTGTGAAAACTTGCATGTTGAGAATAAACTCATTTGATTTCTGAAAAGAAATGTCAGGATCATGTATTAAGTAGTATGCCTCTTGAATTAGTTTTGCTTTCAAAAATGCTTAATCCCAAGAAATATGATTCATTCAGAGAGTAATGTTAAATGAATCTGTTCATATTCAATAAGTTTAAGCCTATCCTTAAATTATTTCAAACATTAATAAAGGATACTGATGAGACTCATGCACACACGTGCATGTTTTCAAGTTAGAAGTAATATTTACAAATACAGCCCAGAAACACCATTTTAAAAAGAGCTGCTCTCAACCTTATCCCAATCAAGACAGCAGGGTGAGATGCTTCAGGGCTCTATCTTCCCACAGAAGTTTGAATCCATCTTTCCAGAAGTTTGAACCACCAAGAACTGGCAGAAACATTTTTCTTAAAGCTCCAGAAAATAGTTAAGGGTGAGTGCTGAATCAAGACAAAAACTAAACACAATAGATTTCATGGAACTCTGGCTGGCCCATCCCTACCCTTCACTGGCTTGGCACCAACCCATTCTCCCAGCCTGAGGAACATGTGAGACACAATCAAATGCGCCAATACACAAACTGTGAGAGTCCCAAAATGAGAAAAGAGAGAGAAAGGGGCAGGAGAATATTCAAAGAAATAATGGCTGAAAGCTTCCCAAATTGAATGAAAGACATGACTATACATATTAAAGGCATATAATGAACTCCAAACAGGATAAATTTAAAAAAAAACCATGCTATGGTATATTATAATGAAACTATCAACAACATGACAATGATAAAGAAAGAATTCTGAAGACTACAAAAGAGAAGCAACATGTCACCTACAAGGAAGCTTCAATAATATTAAGTGCCAAAACTATGAAGGCAAGAAGGCAGTGGGGTGACATATTTCAAGCAAAAAACTGCCAACTAAGAATTCTATTTACAGCTAAACTGTTCTTTCAAAAACGAAGGAGAGATTAAGATATTCCCAGGTAAACAAAAGCTATGAGTCCTATGAGAGATGCTAAGGAGACTTTTGCAAGTTGAGAGGAAAGAACAATAGGCAACAGAGCAAAGTTGTATAAAGAAATAAAGATTCCCCATAAGGATAATGACAGGGGTAAATATAAATGCCAGTATGATTGTGTTTTGGTTTATAACTCCACTTTTTTATTTCCTACAGGGTCTAAAAGGAAAATGCAAAAAAAATGTAATGAGGAAACAGTGGTTAGTGACTAACCACGATGTATAAACATGTAATTTGTGACAAAAACTATATAATGATGGGGAGACAAAGGACTAGAAGAATATAGTTTGTGTATACTATTGAAGTTAAATTGATATCAATGAAAACAAGACTGTTAGAAATTTAGGATGTTAAATTTAAGCCCCAGGTAACTTCAAGGAAAATATCAGAGAATATGCAAGCTCAAAGAGACAGAAATTATACAGTACAAGGTGCCAGGGGTAGAGGGTAGGCAGAATGGAGGGTTAATGCAAAATGGGTATAGGGTTTCTGTTTGGGGAGATGGAAAATTTTAGTAATGGAAGGTGCTCAAGGTTCCACAACATAATGAATGTGATTAATCCTATGCTTGTGCGTGACAATACAATGTATGTTAACATTGTACTGCTGCCAGAATACAATATACCAGAAATGGTTTGGCTTTTATAAAGGGGATTTATTAAGTTACAGATTACATTTCTAAGGACATGAAACTGTTCAAATTAAGACACCAACAATGTTTTCAATGCTTCCACAATTGAAAAAGAGAGACAATGACAATTAAAGGCAATACATGATCCTGGAAGGGACCTAATAAGGGAGGAGAGGAGGCTCAAAAAGACATTATTGGAACATATGAAAAAATTGGAATATAGGCTGTTTTTTTTAATCAATGTTAAATTTCCTGAACTTGATAACTACACATAAGGTAGATAAAGTGAATATCATTTTCTTAGGAAATGAATATGGCAGTGTTAAGTGTTCAAGAAATATGATGTATACAACCTACATTCAAGTGTTCAGAAAATAAATTAAAAATAGATAGAAAGGTGATTGATTAATGGACAGAGATAAAGATAAAGTAACTATAGCAAAATGTCAAAATTGATAGATCTGGGTTATCTGGGAGTAGAGGAATATTTTAGTTTGCTAAGCTCCACAAGGGGTATGTTGGATTCCTCTGTATAGGGTTTGTGTTATTTTTGTAACTGTTTGGAAAGTTTGAAAGTATTTCAAAACAAAACTTCAAAATTAGAAGAAAAGAGATTCCACTTGCTTTTTCCAAAACGTAGGAAAATTTTTCCAAAATTCCAATATATCAATAATTCACAATTGCCATTTATTTCTTTCTGTAAATTCTGCTACTTGGAATTTCTCAGGATTATATAAAAAGCCTGGATAAAAAAACTCATAGAACGCAACAAATGAATTTTTTCTTAGGGCAAAAAAAACTAATCTTATTATACATTCAGTATCCCTAAAAACAGATAAAACCGATTAATACAAAATCATCCACAAATTATCTTTCTTGATCTAGCTAAAATATGACACCCAAATATTGAGAAAGACAGATTTTCAGATAAGACAAACAAGCAAATATTTTTATAGCTTATATTTTACTTTCATATTTATATAAATTTTTAAAGATACATATTTTTTTCTCACATTCAAATTTTAACCATTTTAAAGGAAGGGCTAAAGTTCACATACCCATAACAATGATTTCTCCATGTAACCTTTGCAAGTACTTGGTAGAATATACCACTGAAGCCATGTGAGCCTCAAGTTTTAAGGAAGGCATTTTAATTACTTCTCTAATAGACACAGTACTATTTAGGTTATCTATTTTTTTCTTTAGTGAGATTTTGTAGTTTGTGTCCTTCAATGAATTTGTCCAGTTTATCTAAATTATTGTATATATTGGCATAATGTTATTCACAATATTCCTTTACTATCCTTTTCCCCCACATACACCTCCCTATTATTAACACCTTGCACTAGTGTGGTATATTTGTTATAATTCAGGAAAAACATTTTTATAATTGAACTATCAACTATAACTGTACTATTAATGATAATTCATCATTTAAAATAGGGTTTCACTGTGTTTGTACAGTACTACGTCTTTTTAAAAATTTTTATTCTAGAAACATACATATGACTGTTTTTGGTTTGCTAAAGCTGCCAGAATACAATATACCAGAAATGGTTTGGCTTTTATAAAGGGGATTTATTAAGTTACAGATTACATTTCTAAGGACATGAAGCTGTTCAAATTAAGACACCAACAAGAGGACACCTTGTCTGCTGCCACAAGATTGGATTAGAAGAACATGGCTTTTCTGGGGTACAGAACAGCTTCACACTAGCACAATGACCTAAAATTTCCCCTTTTAATCACATTCACATACATAAATCGTACTGTTCATTACAATCACAATGTTGTGCTACCTCCCTTACTATTTTTTTAATATCTGTAAAATATGTAGTTATATCTCTCTTATTTCAAAAATTGTCAATCTGTTTTCTTTTTTATTTTGCCCGATGTTTTATCAACTTTATTGATAAACTCAAAGAACCAGCAAAAGTTTGTTTTTATCAATTTTTCTTTCTTTTCTGTTTTCTATTTCATTGATTTCTGCTCTTTATTATTTTCTTTCTTCATTATACTTTGGGTTTAATTTGCTCTTCTTTATCTAGTTCTTTAAGGTGGAAGCACAATTGTGTTGCTGTAGTATTCCACTGACTTTAATCACAGGGCACACAGAACTAAGAGGTGTCCAAGGAATCTCCTGTATTCCAGGCAGGACTGCTACTGTCCAAGTCCCTTCAGAAAGGAAGGCCTGGGTCACCCCACCTGCAAAGAATCATGATCAGCTCAGGTGCTTGCCAAGAGTAAAGGGAATATGGAAGGGTAGTGGAAGAAGGTAGTTATAAATACCAGTCACGACTATATGAATGATTTCTTCCAGTTGCAGATATGAGGATAGAAATGATTGCATTTCTCCCTATTTTGTTATAAATGCATTTGCATCTAAATATATTTTCCCTTATCTTATCTCCTTACATAACACCATCATACTAAGCTTATGTCATAGAATTTAGGTTATAGGATATCAGCGATAAGAGTGAATTTCACCTAAAGACTGGATCCTCTTCTGGGGAAAGTGCTGCTGCATTTTCAATTGTATACATGACAGCTTTATTATATGTTATGCAAAAGTATGACTAAGCTATTGTCTTTACTTGGAGATTAAATACAGTTTAAGGAGATGTGTATCAGCTCCAAGTTGACAAGGATGATGGTAAAGTTCATGTGCCAATTTGGCTAGGCTATGGTTTCGTGTTGTTTGGTCAAGCAAGCACTGGCCTGAAGGCTACTATGAGAGTATTTCATAGATAAATGTGCATCTATACTCAGTTGATTGCATCTGTGTCTGTTCTCATTTACACTCAAAAAAGGAGATTGCCCTAAACAATGAGGGGAATTTCCTCATCCAATGAGCTGGAGGTCTTACAGCCAAAACTAAGGCTTTCTGAAAATTGTTCAGATATATTCTGTGGCTTTTTATTTATTTTAGGCAGAGGACAAATTCATTCCCTGTTCTTCCATATCTTGGCTGGGAGTGAAAGTCCTATTCACTTTTACGAATATAAACACACATTCACTTGTCAATCTTCTATCAGAGAACCAAGGCCTTCTCTTTGAGTATTATTCTATTGACTGGAATTCTGGAATGTTTGATCCATTATGCAGCATGTATGATTTCTAACTTAATTTCTTTAAAGTGTATTGAGAAAGTTTAAAACATTTAAAAAAACATTTGCAAAGCAATCTGAGTGCAACATCCTTTTAGATTTCTATAACTACACAAACACAAACACACACACATACACATGATCTTACAGATATCTCCTTCATACCTAATCTGACAGCAATTGCTTCAGTACTTGACTTTATCCAATCTTTCCAAATTATTCAACTTTCTTTCATAAACATAACAATTCTCTTTCTTTCCTTTCAGTTTCATTGGTTTACAGGATAATAACAAAAAAGTGCAACTGTAATAAAATTAAAGGACAAACTGAACTGAAGGGACAGAGACTTAGGCTACTAGAGCAAATACTATGCTATCCACAATATTCAGTGTACTTCAGTTATCCAGCAAGTTAGTTTGAAACCAGTTTAAGTTGGTTAATAGAATTTCTACCATATAATCGAATTTTACCAGATAATTTTATATCTAAGGACTCAGGCTTTAATTAAATATAGGAAACAATCTGGTGACCAAAGAAAGTAAGTCATATAAAATGGCAATTACTTAGAAGAGCATAGTCCCCAAAAAGGGGATTGTGCCAGGGAATCCCATCCTTTTTCTCCATCAAGGTAATCATTTGAAAATAAAAAGCATAGGTTTCAGGGTGCACGGATGGTTTAGCGGTAGAATGCTCAACTTCCATGTGGGAGACCCAGGTTTGATTCCCTGACCATGCATCAGCCCCACCCCACCCCAGAAAAAAAAAAGAAAACAACAACAACATATGTTTCAACAAGGATTTTGAAAAAGATAAAAACTGCAGTTTATATGTGAGGTAAAGGCGCAGTCCAGGTGAAAGGGACAGCACAATGTCTCAGACATTAGTAAGCAGGGGTCACAGTATGGCAAAAAGCTAAAAATACCACAGAGCATGTCAGTGTAGGAATTTATATAAATAAATAAGTTCTTTCCAAATGAGGAAAACATAGCATATTATCTCTATAGCTTTAAATGGGAAAACCAATGAGGTTTTCTGTAGAATTCTTAAAAATCAGTATTTTGAATCAGAAGGTAAATTCTATGGGCCCTAAATTATTCTTCAACACACTATAGAACTAATTTACTAAAAATTACCTTGGAAGAAAAAGAAATGATCTACCTAAATGCTCAACTTAATTCATAAAAAAAGAATTTACCATGTCAGAAATACTAATTCAGGACATTACGAATAATGGTGTGCAGGCTTGAAAGTATTATCATGTACTCTAGAAAAGTTTTTAAACCTGATTCCATCTTACTGAGGCAGCCATTTCTTTTAATCCTGATTCAATACTATAGGTTGGACTCTTTTGATTATATTTTCTCTAGGGAGATGTGACACACCCAATTGTGGGTATTAATTTTGATTAGATAGAGATGTGACTCCACCCATTCCAGGTGGGTCTTGATTGGCTTACTGGAATCTTTTAAAAGAGGAAACATTTTGGAGAGAGAGCCAGAAACAACAGAGCCTTGAGAAACGGCAGAAGACTCAGAGCCGACAGAAATTTCACGGCAGAGTTGACAGAGATGCGAACACATGGAGAAGAGAGACATGGGTGTTTGGAGATGCTTGGAGCCCAGCAGACGTCGCCATGAGATGTTAAGCAAGCCTGAACCTGGAGAAGCAGACACCAGCCATGCGACTACCCAGCTGACAAAGGTGCTTCTAACCCATGAGACTTCCTTGAATTAAGGTAACCACTTGGTGGTGCCTTAATTTGAGTGATTTCATTGCCTTAGAACAGTAAACTTGTAACTTATTAAATTCCCCTTTTGTAAAAGCCATTCCAGTTCTGGTATATTGCATTACAGCAGCTTGCAAACTAGAACAAATGGGCTGTTCTAAATAATTTTTATGTAATATTTAACTAATATACAAATCGAGTCATCATTATATAAGCTTAAAATATTATGAAATTCCTTATGAATGGCTGGATCAGAGTTTCCAATGTACTATACTGGAAAGCAGTGTGATTGACAACTATGAAAAAGGGATCTAATGATAATTCACTCAGGGTGCTTAGTAAGTCATTTTACGTTTCTCTAGTTTTATTTATATATGAAATCTGTACAGGAACTTTTATTTAAATATTTTTATTGACAAATCTTCACACACATACATTCCATACATGGTGAATAATCAATGGCTCACAGTATCATCACATAATTGAGTATTCATCACCATGATCATTTTTTATAACATTTGCATCACTCCAGAAAAAGAAACAAAAGAAAAAAGAAAAAACTCGGAAATCCCATACATGTTACCCCTTCTTCTCACTGACCACTAGTATTCTATCTACCCAATTTATTTTACCTCTTATCCACCCCCCCCCCATTATTTATTTTTATCCACATTTTTTTACTCATCTATCCATACCCTGGATAAAAGGAGCATCAGAGATAAGGTATTCACAATCACAAAGTCACATTGTAAAAGTTATATCTTTATACAATTGTCTTCAAGAATCAAGGCTTCTTAGAACACAGCTCACACAGTTTCAGGTACTTCCCTCCAGCCACTCCAATATTCCAATACAAACAAAAAAGGGATAGCTATATAATGTATAAGAATAACTTCCAGGATAATCTCTTGATTCTGTTTGAAATCTCTCAGCCACTGAAATTTTATTTTGTTTCATTTCTCTCTTCTCCATTTTGGTCAAGAAGGTTTTCTCAATCCCTTGATGTCAGGTCTCATCCAGGGAGTTCAGTCCCACACTGCCAGGGAGAGTTACACCCCTGGGAGTCATATCCTGTGTAGAGGGGAGGGCAGTGAGTTCACTTGTCAGATCAGCTTAGAGAGAGAGGACACATCTGAGCAACAAAAGAGGTTCCCTGAGGGTGACTCTTATGCCTAATTTTAAGTAGCTTAGCCTATCCTTTGCAGGAATATGTTTCATAATGGCAAACTCCAAGATAGAGGGCTCAGCCTATTGATTTTGTGGTCCCCACTGCCTGCAAGACTATCAGGAATTCTCCAAATGGGGAAGTTGAATATTTCTTCTTTTCTTCCCAGTCCCCCAAGGGAAAATACTTTCTTCACTGCCCAAATTACTCTGGGATATATGGGGGCATCACATTAACCTAGACAAACCAACAAAATCTCATGCCCTATTCAAGATTCCATGTACTTACGGTGTTCAACTAAACTGACCATTCAAATTAAATTAGGTAATGCACTACCTAAAATATAAATTCTGCACCAAATAAGCATCTCTCCCTTTGGTCTCATTCAGAAGCTGAAGTTTTAAAATATGGACGATATCATCCTTTACCCTGTACTCTGCTCTAATTTAGTTCCATCCAGATCAGAGGCATCCATATTTCCACTCAAAGTTATACAGGAAATTTTAAAAGCCATAATGCACAGGATAATTTCTGAATTTACAGTAAATCAAATATGATCAGTTCTTCAGAACATCACAAAAGAAAGCAATACTTCCCTATGACTACAGTTAGTTATTTCTTGAATATAGAACCTTCAAAGTTATAGTTCTTTGAAGTCTTGTTCTACTGCCTATCAGTTTTCTCAGTAAATAAGCTGAGAATTTTTTTCTTTAATGTTTAGCTTAAACTTTTCTTTCCCTACTTCAGGCAACTGCTGCTTTCCCACAATCTTTAGAAAAGAAAAACAATTCCTTTCCTTCTTTTATAGTATTACCTTGAAGAGATCTGTGACCTATGATCAAGTTCTCTAGAGTTTTCTCTTTTCCAGTCTATATATAAATGTAGCACTTTTAGGAACACTTTATACTTTACTTCTCTTTCTCATTTTCTTTGGCTTTTGTAGACATTTAACCTGCTAAATTTTTGTACTAAAAGAAGAAAAAGTGGATTACTACTTTCATTTTACATAAAAATACACATCTGAAGTCACAACTGACTTGAACAATAAAAATGCTTCAAATCCCATAGTAATATTGGGCAGAAATATCACATTCTTATCTTATTCAATAGTCATTCAACAAATATTATTAAGTGCTAGTCCTATGCCAGCCTCTGTACATGGAGCCAGGAAAATGGCTGTAAACCAAATGAATAGGGACCCTGGCCTCATTTGACTTACAATCTGAAGACAAGTATCTGAAAGAGAGAGAGACATTAAATATGAGGAAAAAACAAAGTGTAATATAAGCTATGACAGTAACATTAGAATCTCTGATACTCTAACATAATCCCAGGATCAGAGAAGGGTTCACTAAAGAAGTGATACTTAGGTATTACCTGAGGATGAGTAGCAGTTGGAAAGATGAAGGAGGGAACAAGTGTTTTGTGTCAAGAAGAGAAAACATATTAAGATTGTGAGGGAAATAACTTCAAATAATTCAAAAAGTTCATGGTGGCTTGAGTATAGAGTATGACAGAGGGATATGAAGTCACACAGGTCACATGGGGTCTCGTATGCCAAATTAAGGAGTTTGAACTTTATCCTATGGTCAATGAGAAATAGATAAAGTTTGTGATTGTGGAAAATCAGTCTGGCTGCAGAGTGGAGAACAAAGTGACAAGAAGCACAACTTCAACCTGAGAGATGAGTCAGAAGAACTGAAACCAGGGTATCTTCACTGACTTCATGTGACTGAATCTAATGGTCAACTCATCATTCCTTCTCCTTCATACATGTTCTTCGGATGGTTTGAAGGCATCACAACCTCCTATGTATCTCATGGCCTGTTCTTTTCAGTCTTGCTGATTCCTCATCTCCTCAACTATTTTACATTGAAGTATTCCTAGACTCTTTCCATTACTCAACTCATTCTGTCCCATGCTTTATTTTTTTCTAAAACACATATCACTATCTGTTTTAGTTTGCTAAAGCTGATGAAATGCAATATACCAGAAAATGAGTTGGCCTTTTCCAATGGGGATTTATTAACTTACAAGTTTACAGGTCTGAGGCTGTGAAAATGTCCAAATCAAGGCATCAAGAGGTGATGTTTCTCCCTGAAGACCAGCCACTGGCGATCCTCAAGGCACATGGTGATGTCTGTTGGTCTCTCCCTTCTCTCCCAGATTTCATTGCTTCCAGCTTCTTGCTTCAGCGGCTTCCTCTCTGTTTCTATGGTTTCTTCCTGTTTTCTGTGTGTCCTACCTCAGCTTCTGTGGCTTTGCCCTCTCTGCTTCTCTGTGTGCTTCTCTGAATTTCATCTCTTATATAGGACCCCAGTAAAAGGATTAAGATCCACCTGCCTGAACTAAAATAATCTAATCAAAATGTCCCACTCACAATCCTATTCTTGGATTAGCTCCAATAGAATGGATTAGCTTTAAGAATATGACATTTCTGGAGTTCATGAAACCTCCAAACCATCATACCAACTGTAGTAGTTTGAAGCTGCTATGTACCCAAGAAAAAGCCATATTATTTTTTCACTTATTCAATTTTTTGGCTTGGTAGGCTCTGGGAATAGAACCTAGGTCTCCAGCATGGCAGGCAAGAATTCTGCCATTGAGTCACCATTGCACCGCCCGCCATGCTCTTTTAATCCATTCCGGCAGATGTAGACTTATTATGGATGGGACTTTTTGATTAGGCTCTTTCAATTGAGTTATGACCCGTATCATTTAGGGTGGGTCATGACCCTCTTGTTGGAGTCCTTTATAAGAGAATAAAACACATATAGAAACTAAGAGATGAAACAAAGAGAAGCTCAAGGAGAAAAGCCCTGGAGAGGACCCACAGAAAACAGAGAGGAAGTCACTGAAACCAGAAGCTGAAAGCAATGAAACTCAAGGAAGAAGGACCAGCAGACATTGGCCATGTGTCTTCTTATGTGACAGAGGTATGCGGGTTGCTAGCAGCCTGTCTTCAGAGTCCAGGTATCATCCTGTTGATGTCTTGAGTTGAACATTTTCATGGCTGCCAAACTGTAAATTGTAAGCCAACCTCCCCATTGTAAAAGCCAACCCATTTCTTGTTTATTGCATTTCGGCAGCTTTAGCAAAGCAAAACACCACCCAAATACTAATACTATGTACTTATCTTATTTAGTTGGTTTATTATCTGTGTCTTTCTCTCCCACTGGAATGCAATCTCTACAAGGGCAGAGGTATTTTTTTGTTTAATTCCGTGATCTCTCCATTTCCTAGAACAACAGCTTGGAACACAGTAGACCTCACAAATACCTGCTAAATGACTGACTGACTGACTGAAAGAATGAATTAATGAACAAACAAATGAATGCAAGGAGACTGGACTAAGACGGTCTTGGCATGGATGGAGAGGATTAGAGGAATAATTATGAGGTAAACTATGAAGATCGGCTACCTATATGGATTGAGAGAAAGGAGGAACTCAAGCTTAATTTCTAGATACCTGTCATGGGTGACTATATAGTTTAGTGGTATATGGGAACACTTTCCTGGGAAGTGGAAAGATGATCAATCAGTTCAATTTTGTACATGCAGAGTGTGAGATGCATGATGAAATACCCAAGTGAAGATACCCAGTCCAGAGCAGAGAGAAATGTAAATGTAGATATTGTTTTGGGAATCAAATAATTTACAGAGATGTTATTGACCACTGAATTACTTATATACACCATTTTACAATCCATTATGTCAATTATGATTGTATAGGTACCTCTGTAATGATCAATAAAATAATATAAAAAACATCTTAACAATCACAAAATTTATGCAAACATGCCTACACCTCACTATCCAACTCCAGCAGCTTACATAAATAGGCTTTATCATCACACCTGTATGAAACAACTTACCTGTAAAGGGTCAGACTGGACAAAACATGGACATTAACTTACAAGTCACCTTTAACACAGGTAAATACCTACTATTAAGAGAGCTTACATCCTGAAAATCTTTGTATGGATGACATTTCGTATGTAAAACAGCTCCACAGATAACTTTTAAGGGAAAAATCACAGTCCAAATACTTAAAAGAGCAAAAAAATAATGCATTGAGGTGATAAAGAGTGAATTAATTCTTTCCCTTCAAATTTTCTTATAAAATGTATGCAAATTGAACCCACTTGTAACTCTCCTATTTTCACACTCTATCTTAAAACTCGGAGTGTGGAGGAGTGGATACCCACTTCAGCAGGCTGTGGCCTTGGGTATCCAGTCTGCTGTTCTATACACCTCACATGGGCCACTGACAGCAGGCAGCCAACTTATTCTTAACAAATGGTTACTGCCAAGTGTCAGCTACCTGTCATGCAAAGCTAAAACTACTAACCAAGAACACTCCGCAGCTCAGGCCTAGTCTCTTGGAAATCTCACCTAGGTACTAATTGCCTACCTTAGTTGATATTTGCTCTCTTGTTAAGTTGGTAAACGCTAATTGACAAAATACATATATACCTACTTGTTCCCAATTACTCTGTCTGTTCAGTCTTACTACAAATCATCAACTTATTTGTAACCAACTCACACTATTGTCTTGCTTTCAGTGGTTATTAATAACTATTCTTCATCTGACCTATATTACTGAATTTTCTTGCTTTTACATTGGCATTATCAGTTTATTCAGCTTATTTATTCTGCTACCCAGCTAACCAAAGTCATCAGGATAAATGAGATATTCTCTATCATCCTACCCTTCTATAGGACAACAGTCTTTCAATATTATCTAAAGGAAGACATTATTATGAGAGAAATGTTAAATGCAACACCTGTTAATCTGATCAATAAAATTAGAAAAGCTCTTTACCTCTACTCATAATGTTACTCATGTAGAAAAATATTTTATTCTTTTCAGATTTTTTAGCACCCAGTTTTCTTTTATAGTAACATTACAGCCATAGCTTATTACTTTTCAACTGGTTACCATGAAAATAAGTGTGAAAAAAGAAATAATTACCAAATCTTTTATGGCTTAATTAAAAGAAATACAGGAAAAGGGCTTAAAAAAAAAGATACCTGTTATTTTGCTGTTTTTATATAAAAGGAGAAATTTTTCTTATTAAATGCTCTTTTCTCCCAATTTAAAGGTACAACCAAGTAGCTAAAAAGGAAGTGTTCTAATTTGTAAGTAATAGAAAAGGATAGATAATAAATGAAAATTAATGGACTATACCCAGTGTTTGAGGGAGAGCAGCACAGTGGGAAATGTCCTAGTTAGCTAGCTGCCAGAATGCAATACACCAGAAATGGAACAACTTTTAAAAGGGGGGAATTTATTAAGTTACAAGTTTACAGTTCTAAGGCTGAGAAAATGTCCCAATTAAAGCAACTCTATAAAAATGTCCAAATTAAGGCACCAAAGAGAATACTTTTACTTAAGAAAGGCCAGTAAGGTTCAGGGTTTCTCTCTCAACTGGAAAGGCACATGCTGAACATGGTGATGCCTGTTAGCTTTCTCTTCAGCCTTTTTGCTTCATGAAACTCTCAAGGGAGCTTTTCCTTCTTTATCTCCAAAGGTCTCTGGCTGCCTAGCTCTGCTTAGTCTCGTGGCTCTCTAGGGCTCTCCAAAATGCTTCCACTTTTAAAGGATTGCAGCAAAATAATCAAGACCCCACCTGGAACGGGCAGAGTCACATCTCCCTCTAATCAAAGTTTATACCCACAATTGGGTGCGTCACATCTCTTTGGAAATAATCTAATCAAGTTTCCAACCTATAGTGCTGAATAGGGATTAAAAGAAATGATTGCTCCCACAGATTGGATCAGGATTAAAACATGGCTCTTCTAGGGCACATAATCCTTTCAAACCATCACAGGAAACATACTCTTGTTTCTTAATACATGCCTTCAATTCTGTAGTCACTCTGGCAAAGTTCAAAGTACTGTTCCAACCACTTTTCTTCTTGCCTTCCTTTCCATTAATGACAACTGGAGACATACCCCATCCAAGGAATAACCTAGCCTAAAATAATCTGTCAGTTGGCAGGCTAAAAGTTATGGCTATGAAGACAGAAAAAAAGTCTAACCTTTAAGATAGAATTCAAAGTCATACATGAGGTCTAGAATTAGAGGCCTATCACTTGACTGGAACCAACCTCAAGGCTGAAGCTGGGGCATGGCTAGTGATTATCAATAAGTTGAACCACACTCTAAGTTTTGTTCTACTCAAAAAGTAAAGTCATTTAAATTCCTCTAATGAACACTTACTGACTACCACAATGTGAAGTACATGTTTGAGAAACTGTGTGGGTGCAAAGGGTGAAAGAGAACCTGTTTTCATTTTTTAGGAAGCTGATGGTATAGTGTACAAGCCTCAGTAGCGCAAATGTTCTATATTCCTAATAAGGGTCTATTTTCATGACTGTCCCTTGGCTGGTTCCTGAGAATTCAGCTCTAAGAATGTTCTAACAGATGAGTGTTTTGCACAGTTGGAGTCTTACACTACACTGTACCAATGTGCTTAGTTTGTGCAACAAAAAAAAAAATGTGATTTATGTAAAGTACCAACTTTCCTTCTGGCTTCAGAAAACCAGAAGTCAAGCTTCAGGAACTAAATTGGTCACGTAGGCCAATAGTGCCAATAGTGCCTACATGACCAACCCTCAGTAAAAACTTTGAATTTCTAGGCTCAGGTAAGCTTCCCTATAGACAAAACTTTGAACATGTTATTACAACTCACGGTTGGAGCAATTAAGTATCTCCTATGAGACTCCAATGGGAGAGGACTTTTAGAAGCTTGCATTTGGTTTCCTCCAGGCTCTGTTCATAAGCCTTTTCCCTTTGCTTTGTATCCATTCACTGAAATAAACTGTAAGTGGGAGCATAATGACTTCTGAATATCTATACCATTAAAACTTTATTCCAGAATTCTGAGGGAAATCTTTATTCCATTCCTGACAGGATGGATCATGCTTTCATACAATCTTGCAACATTGGGATTGACAATGACTGCAGCTATACTGCCTAGTGGACAATATAGCCTACTAGTTCTTTGTCTGCGTAACCCTACCCTATAAATGGGGATGGACTGAAAGGGAATATTCTTTGCTGGCAAACCAGGCCTGAACCTCAAACGAAACCAATGTCCTTTCCAAAAGTAAGAAGATTTGGATTGAAATCAATGACAAATGGAAAGAAGAAGAAATAGTAGCAGAAAGTAAATGAATGAATAAATGAGTTATGCAACAAGGGAAATGCAACATTCCATTGGTGACTTGAGAGGCTGAGAGCAAGAGAATATTATCTTAGAACAATTGTATCAGATGCCTGAAGGGATGAAGTCATGTGTTTGTCAAGACCACCTCTTCTTTAGAACCTGACAAAGTCTAATGGTAATCTGAAATGAAAACCTGCGTGGCATCATAGATATTTCAGATATTCACTAAAAGGATGAACAGGACCAACTGTTGATGAATGAATGGAAATCTAGTAAGGTGCCAGTATCTTTGATTCCTATTTTTTAGGTTACATCTACTACAAAGGATATCATCTGGGAATGAATTTCCAGGAATTACTGTCATATGTTACAATTCCCAGTGAACTTATCATTGTTCAACTATAAACTGTACTGACCAAATAATGAGAAAGGTTCCTGCTTCTAAAGGAAAAAATACAGCAGTTACATTATCATGCTATAGTGATATCACCCTTGTTTTTGTAGGCAGAAAGCTACTGAACAAGATAAAAAAGAAATGGTGGGTTCTGATGGTAATAAAGCAGTAGGCATCACATGGTATGCTTGAATCGCCACAGAGAATGAGCCCACCTTGAGTCAGAGGAAGGTTATGGAAGGTCTTAGGGCATATTCTGACTAAATTCCATCTAGATGTGATCAGTATCCATCTAAACTTAGTATAGGGGATTCCACCAAGACACCTAGAAAGGAAGAAATTTATATTAAATGCAAAAGGAAATGACGTATGATAGACGTTAGAATTATTTTAAAAGAACACAGAGATACAAAGGAAAGATGGGTCCATTCTATCCAATGTGGATCATAGGAAGCTTTTTTAGAGGTTGATGTAAGCTTGAAAGATGAACACATATTCTGCAAGCAGATGGGAGAGGGATGGTGTAGCAGCATCTTTGGCACCAAATGCTCCCTGCATGAGCAGAGGCCCAGAGATATAAAACAGCATAGCACATTTGAAACCACAATTGAGTTTATATGCCTTGAGCACAGGGTAAGTAGAAACTGGGGCAAGAAAGGAGGCAACTGATCAAGCTTGAGAAATGTAAAAGAGCCAACTTTTGAAATGTATTAAAGAGTTTCAATTCCATTTTCTAGGGAAATATTTAAAGACTGTAAACATAGGCAAACTTCATCACATTGCACCATTAAAAGAAGCTTCTGGAAGCAGTGTTAAGAACAGGTTCAAAATGTTAAAATAAATTGAATAGATTGAAATACTAGTGATATTCTATATCCCTTATATAGAAAAAAATAGGGGGAACAAAGATTAAAATATAATGGGTAGATGGAAATACTAGTGTCAAAGAGAGGGACGGGTAAGGGGTATGGTATGTATGAATTTTTTCTTTTTTCATTTTATTTCTTTTTCTGAAGTGATTCAAATGTTCTAGTAAATGATCATGGTGATGAATATACTACAATGTAATGATATTGTGAGCCACTGATAGCGCACAATGTATGGAATGTTTGTATGTTAAAGAATGTTCGTGTTTGTATGTTGTTTTGGTTTGTCAATAAGAAAAAAAAAGAACAGGTTCAAAGGGATAGGAATGGTGGGAGGGGAGCAGGCATGGAAGGACAACATTGGAGGGAAAGAACTGCAATCATCTTAGTTAAGAGATGATACAGACTTAAGCCAAAAAGAGGTAAAATGACCCATGGTTTCCACCTAAAAATGGAGAAAAGTAAAGAATTCTGATGCTTTTGAATTAAATATCTGGATAAATAATAGTACCACCCATTGAAATAAAGAAAGCACGGTTTTTGCCCAATAAAACCCCAGAGGCATCAATCTGGAAAATGCAGTTCCAGTGGAGAGTAGAAGTGAGAGGTCATACTGAAAACAGAAAGATTACTGAACACCTATCTACTGTAGACTCAACTGTCACTTAGTTACGAAATTTCATTCTACTCTACTTAAAGATAATAAGTTAACCTGTTGTTCTTTTATGGATTTTGGTAACAGATAGGAGACTCCTAGGATCATGACAAATGACTATTACTCATGGGAAAAAAGCAGCATGATTGCATTGGTTCCCTGGACCCCTTGAGGACAACATGATATGAGTCCAAATGGAAACAGCACTCACAGGGACTTTGTGTCAAAGCTAAGGAATGCTAAGCTTGGAGAGTGAACCATTTTACCAAAAGCTGTAAGCAAGCCTGTTCTTTGTCCCAGAGAGAGATATTACCTCACCCCTCAAGACTGCTCACTGCACCCACAACCCTAAGAAATGGTTCAGGTAAAGAATGGTCAGGTCTTTGCGTTACTGGCATATCCTGCAAGACATCTAGAAATATGAGACCCATGGAGGACTGTCTCTTAGAACTGTCAGCAACCTAATTCATCCGCTGTATGACGCCAAATACAATACAGCTGGCATCCCGGCTGTCATAGTCAGGTTCATGTGTCAATTTGGCCAGGTGGTCTGTCTTTTGTTATGAGGACATTTTATAGAATTAAATCATGAGCACGTCAGCTACATTCACAGCTGATTCCATTTGTAATCAGCCAAGGGGAGTATCTTCTTTAATGAGCAATGTTCATTCACTGGAAATCATTAAGGAATTCAGAAAAGACAGGTTCTCTTTCTGGTTCGGCCGGCGAGTCTCTCCTGTGGAGTTCGTCCAGACCCTCCATCAGAGTCATCAGCTTCACAGCCTGCCCTACAGATTTTGGACTCTATGTTCCCATGGTTACATAAGACACTTCTTTAAATTTTATATTTATGAATAGTTTCTATTGATTCTGTGTCTCTGGAGAACCCTAACTAATACAACTTGGTATTAGGAGTGGTTCTTATGAAACAGAATCTTAACAATATGTTTTTATGAATAGTTTTCTACTCTGACTGGACTCAAAGGCACTAAGGACTCTGATTCCAGTAATCAGAATGGCAATGCCAATCCATGGAGTGAGTTGGTAAAAGAGATAGTCAAAATATCACCATTCGATTCCTCTAATGCTTCACTTGTACAAAGCCAGGCTCTGGGGATAATGTTTTTGACACTTTTATGGAGCTTTGTGGAAACAGTAAGTATAGAGATGTTGGCTGTTATTGTTAGATACACTGTATACATCAATGAGTGAAATGGATGGTCTTAAGGCTTCAAACGAGAAGCTTACGTGCTGACAGATGTAGACATTTCTGTGAGTGTCCTGAAGGTAAATCTTACTTTCTGTAGCTGTAGACTTGAGACCTCCAAAAATAAGACTCAAAATCTTATTGTTAGAGTAGCAACTTTACAACGTAAACCAAAATCTCAATCTTGCATGGTGTCTGCCATTAAGTGAGGCCATTGATTGGAAAGGAGTGGGAAAGTGAAAAAATGGGATGGTGACATATGGATTGATAGTGATCTCAGTGGCAAGGTAAAACCCTAGGTCATGCTGCGTCTTCTCCAGATAACCCTGTAATAGTCTCCCCTGAGGACAAAGCCTCCCCACCTCCAGTATGCCTTGAAGAGTTGGCCATCCAACCTCCACCTGAAGGGATCAGCCCTAGAGTGATTGATCCTGTTTCACCAGATGAAACTGCAAATGAATGCTCTGAAGCAAATGGCTTGGAAGATACTTCTAATTCTTTTTATGACCCACCCCCACCATCCCTCATTTCTTCCAGACCTATAATACACTAAAGCCCCAACAGGCCCCTAAAGGTGAGGTACAAATTATCACACATGAGGAGGTACATTATACTACAAAAGAACGGTGTGAGTTTTCCAATTCATATAGACAGAAATCTGGGGAATATGTGTGGCAATGCATTTTAAGGGTGTGGGATATTGGTGGGAGGAATATAAGGCTGGATCAGGCTCAATTTACGGATACGGGTCCTCTAAGTAGAGATTCCACATTCAGTGTTACAGCTCGAGGGATTAGAAAAGGCATTAACAGCTTGTTTGGATGGTTGGCTGAAACATGGATCAAAAGGTGGCTGACATTACCTGAAGTTGAAAACCAGAACTGCCCTAGATGAGGGGATCGAGAGGCTTAGAGAGATTGGAATGTTAGAGTGGATTTATCATGCAAAGCCTGCTCTTTTACATCCCAGGAATATCCAGAAGATGTACCTTTTACCAGAACAGTGAGAAATAAATTTGTGAGACTAGCGCCAAAATCCCTGAAGAGCTCTGTAGTTGCACTTCTCTGTAGGTCAGATATTACTGTGGGAACTGCTGTCACTGAGCTGCAATCCTTAAACACAATGGGGCTGACCGGATGCTGAGTTGGTAGAAGCCAGGTAGCAGCACTTAATCGCCAAAGACAGGGTGGATGTGGTTATTATAATAGACAGCAAACTCAAAGCAGGAGTCAAAATAATCTGACTCACAGAGATTTGTGGCATTGACTAGTTAATCATGGGATACCTAAAAGTACAATAGATGGGCAGTCTACTAAATTCTTATTTGAGCTGTATAAACAAAAGAGCTCTAGGTCAGTGAACAGAAGTCTAACTTGAATTACAAAAACACAAAGTCACGGCCCCTTAATCAATTTCCTTACTTGAGACAGTTACAGACCCAGAGCCCCTTGAATGAAGGGGATACCATATCACTTTAAGGAAGAACCCTGTTTTACTGCCACAAATCTATGCTGTTAATCTTCCTCCAAGCCTACCCCAAGGAGACTGACAGCCTGTTACAAGGGTAACTGTGCATTGGGGAAAAGGAAATGAACAGATATTTCGGGGATTATTAGACACTGTTTCAGAAGTGACATTAATTCCAGGGGATCCAAACCGTCACTCTGGTCCACCAAGCAGAGTGGGGGTTTATGGAGGGCAGGTGACCAATGGAGTTTTAGCTCAGATCTGTCTCACAGTGGGACCAGTGGGGTCCCAGACCTATTCTGCAGTTATTTTCCCAGTTCCAGAATACATAATTGGAATAGAGCAACTGGAAGAATCTCCACATTGGCTCTCTAACTGTGTAGTGAGGGCTACTATGGTGGGAAAAGCCAAGTGAGAGCCACTAGAACTGCCCCTACCTGGCAAAATAGTAAATCAGAAGCAATACCGGATTCCTGGAGGGACTGCAGAGATTACTGCCACTCTTAAGGACTTGAAGGATGCAGGGGTGGTGATTCCCACCACATCCCCATTCAACTCTTTTATTTGGCTTGTGCAGAAAACAGACGGTTCTTGGAGGATGACACGTGGATTACCGTTAGCTCAACCAGGTGGTAACTCCGATTGCAACTGCTGTTCCAGATGCTGTATCATTGCTTCAGTAAATCAATACATCCCCTAGTACCTGATATGCAGCTATTGATCTGGCAAATGCCTTTTTCTCAATAGGTGTTAGTAAGGACTACCAGAAACAGTTTGCTTTCAGCTGGCAAGGTCAGCAATATACTTTCACTGTCCAACCTCAGGGGTATATCAACTCTCCATTCTTATGTCATAATCTGGTCCGCAGGGACCGTGATCATTTCTCCCTCCCACAAGACATTACACTGGTCCATTATTTTGATGATATCGTGTTGACTGGATCTGGTGAGCAAGAAGCAGCACTCTAGAGTTACTTAGTAAGGCATTTGCATGTCAGAGGATGGGAGATAAATCCAACCAAAATAAAGGGAACTTCCACCTCAGTGAAATTTCTAGGTGTCCAGTGATGTAGGGCATGTTGAGATATCCCTTCTAAGGTGAAGGATAAGTTGCTGCATCTGGTCCCTCCTACGACCAAAACAGAGGCACAACACCCAGTTGGTCTCTTTGGATTTTGGCAACAACATTTTCCTCATTTAGGTGTGCTACTCTGGCCCATTTATCAAGAGGCCACAAAAGCTACTAATTTTGAGTGGGAACCTGAACAAAAGGAAACTATGCGACAGGTCCAGGCTGCTGTACAAGCTGCTCTGCCACTTGGACCATACGACCCAGCAGATGCAATGGTATTGGAAGTGTCAGTGACAAACAGAGATGCTGTTTGGAGCCTTGGCAGGCCCCTATAAGAGAATCACAACACAGACCCTTAGGATTTTGGAGCAAAGCCCTACAATCTGCTGCAGATAACTACTCTCCTTTTGAGAAACAGCTTTTGGCCTGCTACTGGGCCTTAGTAGAGACTGAACACATAACCTTGGGCCACCAAGTTACCATGAGAACTGAGTTGCCTATCATGAGCTGCGTGTTGTATGACCCACCAAACTATAAAATTGGGTGTGTGCAGCAGCACTCCATCATGAAATGGAAATGGTAGGTACGAGATATGGCCAGAGTAGGTCCTGAAGCACAAGTAACTCACATGAGGAAGTGGCCCAAATGCCCGTGGTCTCCACTCCTGCCACATTACTTTCTCTTTCCCAGACCAGAGCTATGGCCTCTTGGGGAATTCCTTATAGTAATGTGACTCAGGAAGAGAAAACTCAGGCCTGGTTTACACATGGTTCAGCACAATATGCAGGTACCACCCAAAAGTAGGCAGCTGCAGCACTACAACCCCTTTCTGGAGTGTCCTTGAAGAACAGTGGTGAGGGGAAATCCTCCCAGTGGGCAGAACTTCAAGCAGTGCACCTGGTTGTTCTTTTTTCTTGGAAGGAGAACTGGTCACAAGTGCGTTTCTATACTGACTCATGGACTGTTGCTAATGGTTTGGCTAGATGGTCAGGGAATTGGAAAGAACATAATTGGAAAATTGGTGACAAAGAGGTCTGGAGAAGTGGTTTGTGGATAGACCTTTCTGAGTGGGCTAAAAAGATGAAGATATTTATGTCCCATGTGAATACACACAAGAGGGTGAGTTCAGCAGAGGATTTTAATAAAGTGGATAAGATGACCCATTCTGTGGATACCAGTCAGCTTCTTTCCCCAGCAACTCCTATTATTGCCCAATAGGCTCATGAACAAAGTGGTCATGGTGGTAGGGATGGAGGTTATGCATGGGCTCAGCAACATGGACTTCCACTCACCAAGGCTGACCTGGCTACAGCCACTGCTGAGTGCCCAATCTGCCAGCAGCAGAGACCCACACTCAGCCCCCGATATGGTACCATTCCCTGAGGTGACCAGCCAGCTACATGGTGGCAGGTTGATTACATTGGACCACTCCCTTCATGGAAGGGGCAGCAATTTTTTCTAACTGGAATAGACACATACTCTGGATATGGGTTTGCTTTCCCTGCATGCAAGGCTTCTGCCAAAACTACCATCCGTGCACTTACAGAATGCCTTATCCATCGTCACAGCATTCCTCAAAGCATTGCTTCTGATCAGGGAACACACTTCACAGCAAATGAAGTGTGGAAACGGGCACATGCTCATGGAATTCTCTGGTCTTACCATGTTTCCCATCATCCAGAAGCAGCCGGATTGATAGAATGGTGGAATGGCCTTTTCAAAATTCAATTATGGTGCCAACTAGGAGGCAATACCTTGAAGGGCTGGGGTAATGTTCTCCAGGAAGCTGTGTATGCTCTGAATCAGCATCCGTGGTATGGTGCTATTTCTCCCATAGCCAGGATCCTTGGGTCCAGGAACCAAGGGTGAAAATGGCAGTGGCATCACTCACTATTACCCCTGGTGATCCACTAGGAAAATTTTTGCTTCCTGTCCCTGTGACCCACTATTTACTACTTTACATGACAGCTTTTCAGTCTCAGTAATTCACTCTACCAGAAAAGTTACTCCTTGGTATTCAACTCCAATATGCATACATTGTGTGTGTGTGTATATATATATATATATATATATATATATATACACACACACTAAAGATTTCTATTTTGAAAATTACCCTTTCACACCTCTTCACCTCCTAAATTGAGAAAATATCCAAATTTATAAAGGTTTTTATGTTTTAAAGCTTTATGTGGTTAGCATAAAACATACACATATTAGCAAAAGCATTTGTTTGACAATAAAAATGTATCTATGTGAGTACTCTTTTGGGTAGTTATAACACTGCATTCTAAAAACTGACATACCCGTTTATTTTATTTACACAATAACTTTAATTTACATAGAAATGATAGAGCATTTCAGGAACAAGTCTTAAAAACAATTCCTGCTGAATGACTGCTATAATAATCTTCTTAAGAGAGAAATAAACATAAACTAAAATGCCAGTTGTGAAACATATAGTAGCTCTCAGCTGAAGACAAAACTCAATATTCAGTAGGAAAACACACACAAAAAAAAAACAGAAGAGGCGGGCCGCGGTGGCTCAGCGGGCAAGGTGCTTGCCTGCTATGCCGGAGGACCTCGGTTCGATTCCCGGCCCCAGCCCATGTAACAAAAACGGAGAAACAGAATACAATAAAACAAGAAAATGTTTAAAAATGTTTCCCTTTCTTCCTTCCTTCCTTCCTTCTATCCTTCCTTCCTTCTCTCTGTCTTTCCTTTAAAAAAAAAAAAAAACAGAAGAGGCTTAGATTTAGATTGCTGGCTCAAGTCAAAATCTATTTCCTTAAAATTCCAATCTTAACCATATTAAACACGTTTATTAAGGCAGGCTCCCAGGCAGTAAAACTGAAAGGCACGCCATCTTCTGAGTCATCCTCTATGACCAACAATGACAGGGGGGAAACTAACTTTTGTTCAGAGCTTGTATGTCCAGCACCTGACAAGATGCTTTCCACAGGTCCTCACTAAAAGGAACTAGAGATCATACTGGTAATATAAGAATAAAATTAAGTTTAGCTTTCACACAAAACGGCACGGAATGGGAGAAACAAAAAAATTACTAAACAAAAGGCTGCAACACCAGCCCAGATCAGTTCCATGGTTGGGGGAGGGAGGGAACCTCTGACACAAGCTTGAGGAATGGCACCATTTCCTTATATGGAAAAAACAAGAAGGGGCCAGGATCACCCAAAGGTGGGGAATGGGACTCACATGGGTTAGCAAGACCTCTTGGATAGGTTGTAACCTCTGGGGTGCCCAGCCAATGGAGAAATGGAGGAGGAATCTACCTGTGAGGCTTAGGTAATATATGCTGCTGCCTCCTGTCATTTGGAGCACCACCCACCACATCTTGGTTGCTCGCCCATTTCTTGCAAGATAGGAAGTAAATTATTTTCTTCTCCACAATTGGGTGAGCGTTTATTCTCTTACTATTGGAAAGATGTTACTTTCCAATAGTAACATCAAGTACTAAGTTATTTCCAAAATTTAAATACAAACGTTTATTTGTTTTCTAAAAACTAGACAGTTACACAAGAAGTTACATTTTCTAAATTATAGTTACCAAAGTCTGAAGTTTTACCATGAAGATCAAAAAATTTACAACAGAATATGCCATGTATAATCTCTTTTTATCCAGTAATTTCAACATGATGCTTTAATAGTCTGAAACTTCTAGAACGTGTAAATTAGAATAAAAAGATAAATTGCTTAGCTTTACAAAGAAGAAAACTACCATTAACATAATATTCTCCTATCCTCCAATCAGAAAATAGAGGTCTTAATGTTTAAATTCCTGACATTAAAAAATTTTCTAAAGTACATAGATCTAAAATTTACACTTAATACTTTATATGCTTATATAATACAGTCATTTATTCAACAAATATTTATTGGATATCACGAAGACACAGAAGTTTCCCTCAAACTGTTTAATGGTATGCATAAAAAAATGATGTAATGCAAAGTGATAAGTACTATACACGAAATATACCAAACACATGTTTCAATTTACTTTCCTAATATTATTTTCCATTTTTAAATTTCTTTCCTTTTTTTTTTTATTTTATTTTTTGCATGGGCAGGCACCAGGAACTGAATATTTCCATATTTATTTTTAATTCAATTCTTAACCTTGCTAAATGGTACTCATCTTTAATGTCACCTTAACTCATTTTTAGAATAAGACAAGATCAGAAGTAAAAGTGAGTAGGAAGAAAGGAAGTTAGAAGAAGGTAAAAATATTTTGCAAAACAGAAGATAAGGGAAGGCTTTCTAAAGGTGGAGACTTCTGACCCCATACCTGAAGGTAGGTGGAGGTGGGGCACCATAACAAGGGAGGAAGGGCATTTCAAAGGGAGAAAACAATGTAAGATTAAAGTATCCAATGTGAATGAAGAGCAGCAAATTGGTTAGCTTCAATCTGAAGGTATGGATCAGAGATGAAAATTATGGAATACAGATAAAAAGACAGGTCTCCATATGCATTAAATAATGAACACCAAAAACACTCATTCACTGTGAAAACTGTGTCATTATTGGTATATAATTTGAACTAATACAACTCACTCTGAAGATATAGGAAATGAAATTCATTTTGTGGCCAATCTTCAACAGTGAATTATCAATGAAACCAAATATTCAAAATACGACATCTTGCATGAAGCAAGGTGGCATACAGCAAATGCTTAATATCCAGATTTTCCATCTCTAACACCTGAGACTTCTGCTGTGTTATTTTTCACTAGGAAAATATGTTTACTTTTGATCAGTATATTGGTGAAGAAAGGGATTAGCACTGGAAACGGAGAGGTCCACTAATGCAAATTTGAAAAATGTTATATTTGAAACCTAAAAGGTGTGATTTGGGGTGACACTTGGGGCCAAGTCCATCATGAAAACCAGTGTGAATGCAAACACACAGGAGATGGTAATCCAGATAACACAGAATATCATAAATATAAAACATATACACACATTAAAATGAGAACTCAAAAAATATTTTGATTCTCATGGAGTAAGGACCACCAAGACCTTACTGTGACCCTCCATATGTCCAAAGAACTAGTAGGAGATCCTAGAAGAAAGGAATTACTCATGCATGGGATGATCTAAAAGTACAGACTGATTGGATTTTGATAAAGATGCTATTGGAGGACACAGGTTGAGAGCAAAA
Source organism: Tamandua tetradactyla (assembly GCF_023851605.1). NCBI lineage: Eukaryota > Metazoa > Chordata > Mammalia > Pilosa > Myrmecophagidae > Tamandua > Tamandua tetradactyla. The sequence continues at coordinate 37,191,364 of NC_135347.1, read as the reverse complement.
AGTCACATGCCAGAAAGAGCAAGTTATGTTTATAAAAACAGCAAACTAAGTGAGCTAGTACACATGACTTACAGGAAGGAATGAAAGGCAGGCCCCATCTAAAAATAAACAAACAAACAAACCAAGCCCTTTCCTAGGAATATATAGTACAATTATTCTATAGTCAAAATAGTACCAGTTTGCAGCATATAAGTAATTTGTGTGGAAATGGGCAAACTTTTTTAATGTTCAGCAAAAATTATTCTGAGCAGTGAACATATTTAAGTTACAAATTTTGGACATTTGCAAGAACTGAGAAGGATTTGAGATTTACCCTACTAGCAAGCTAACAAGTTAGCCTGCCACAGTTTCACGGTCATTGCCAACAGATACAAAATTCCTGGGTAACAAAGGACTTTGTTGCTAAGGGTACAGCAGGCAGCAAGAGCTTCATATTTTCATTTGTCCCTCTTGTCCCTCAAGTCTCAAGAGGTTGATGTGGAGCAGTCAGGTAGATGCCGAGTTCCCAGTGGGGTTATATCACAGTTAAGGAACCTCAATCTTAAGAAATCCAATTTCACAAAGGGGCTGCTATCAAAACCCTCCATCCTTTTCTACCAGAGAAGACATTATCCTCATTATCTTGGAAAGCCAACAAATCTGCCCTCTTTCCTTGAGGGAGACATTGTCTCTGTCTTCCAAAGCTCTTTCCTAAATAAATGTCCAAGAAAAGATAGTCAAAAGAAAATGTTAATGCCTTTGCTCTGAGACATACAAAAATGTGAAAGATCCATGGAAAATTGTCTCCCAGCAAATATAAACTAAGTTTCATATGTTCTTCATGCTATTATTTAACCACGCAGTTCATTTTGGCTACTTTATTACAGAGCCAAAAAGGAATATAGAAACTTCAGCTTTTCCTTAGAAAAAGTGAAGTAGCTGTCTAGTTATCATATTGAACAAATGTATCCATGTGCATTCTAATAAAAATAAGGATCTAATACAACACAGAATAAGTAAAACTTTTGGCTTCAACAAAGCATACATCTAAATGATGAACATTTTCAAAGGTTCCTACCAGCAATATCACAAGATATCTACTATCACAAGGCCTAATTCTTTAACAAGTTATAGCTAAGTAGGTTAGACTCAGTTTATTAGCCCTAATATCAACCTTCTTCACGTAGATAAGGACTTTAAAGAACATTCAATCCTCCTGACACAGTAGAAGATTCAATCTCTTAAGATCATTAAAAATATTAAAATTAAGATATGGCATGAATTTATATTCCTATCTAACAACTCACTGTAAAATATGAAGGTCATGGAAAGGATATGTGTGCCAGTTTGAAAGTATTATGTACCCCAGAAAAGCCACATTTTTATACTGATTGAGTAGGCAGCGTTTCTTTTAATTCTGATTCAATACTACAGGTTGGACTCTTGATTAGATTATCCCACAGAGACATGGCACGCCCACTTGTGGGTGTGACCCTTTTGATTAAATGAAGATGTGACTCGACCCATCCCAAGTGGGTCTTGATTAGTTTACTAGAGTCCTTTGAAAGAGGAAACACTTTGGAGAGAGATAGAAAAGACAGAATAGACCTAGCCAGCAAAAACTTCAGAGCAGAGGTAACACAGATGCCAACACTTGGAAAACAGAGACAGGGATGTTTGGAAATGCTTGAAGCCCTACAGGCATTGCCATGAGATGTTAAGCAAGCCAGAACCTGAACAAAGCCAAGGGAAGTCAAGAGATGAAAGCCAGCACTGGAGAAGCAAAGTGAGGAACCCTCTCAGAAACAGAGGCTAAAAACAACAGAGCCCAGAAGCAACAGATCAGCAGATGCCAGCCACATGACTTCCCAGATGACAGAGATATTCTAGACCCATTGGCCTTTCCTGGATTAAGGATCTTTCTCTGGATGCCTTGGTTTGGACATTTTCATAGGCTTAGAACTGTAAACTTATAACTTACTAAATTCCCTTTATAAAAGCCACTCCAAATTGGGTAAAATGCATTCCAGCAGTTTGCAAACTAAAACAATATGTCTGCATCAAAACATAAATTTTTAAACTGAAAAAATATTTCTGACATAACCATTAAAAATAAACAAAAGAAGGCAAAAACCTTTTTTAGAAATTACTTTTTGGAGAAAGAGTGTATGAACTGAGTCAGCTTCAAAACCTTTATTCTGAGTATTCAAAACTGGAAAAAACAATATTAAAAGAATATATATATGGCCATACCTCTCCTAGAGCCTCATATCTTTTCTGGTTCCATCTGTGTAAATCTTCCCGGTAGTTAAAAACAAATGGTTCCCCAGTTTTTATGTGTCTTAACTGCCCCTCTAGAAAATAAACAAATGATATAGTTACAATTCAAAGTACATTTATAATGATAAGGAAAGTGTAAGAAATAAAGTCCGACAAGAATTTAAAATAACTTTCTCAGAACGGCTTTATTAAATTACATTAGATTTTTTTCTTCAAATGTCAGTATGATGTAAACCTATATATAGTAAAAAAGAATGGTCCTCAAGTACTGAAAAATTATGTTTCTCAATCTTTATATCTCCAATCTAAAGCAAGTTAACAATATTTGAAGGCCTATTATATATACAGATCTCTTTTAGCTACTAGCATGAACCAGGTCCCAGTCCTCACAAAGCTTTGAGACTACTTGAAGAGGCAAAACATAAATATTTAAAAGTTATGCAACTTTTCAGGAAATTAAATAAGAAAGGCAATTCCTGTGGACTATAGAGTAGGTTCAGAAGGTTGCAGTGAGATTTTTCAACTAAGCTTTGAAATATGAGTCGGATTTCAAATGGAAATTGGGGAGAGGCAATGAGTTAACAAATAGGTTTGGACAGCAAAGTAGATTCACTCAATTCAGAAATTTTAACTAATAATGACTAGGCTCTATTAATAATTACAAGGGTAAAAGCAATCAAAAGGCGCAAGCAAAGCAGAGAGAAGTCTGGGATATTCTGGGTATTTTTCAAGCTCCTTCTTTCCACACTGTTTACACACATTCTGGTCCAGAGTAGTAGGGGTTTCTAAGTAAGGTGTATAAATTAACCTCACACATCAGTGAGCATTTGATTATAAAATATCTCCAATTTGTATGCCAGAGAGTTTTACTGCTTATATGTTAGTCTTCAGAGAAACATACCTCACATATTCAGAGTGTAGGTTTGTTTACCATAAGCAACACTAAACCAGAGAAATCCTGCTCACAGCAAATACTAGTCTGCATTTACTAAAAGGTTTAATTATCAGTATGTTTACAATGAGAATAGACCAGGCTATCTGTCTTTGCTTCCCCCAAGAACATTCCCCTGGAAATCAGAAGAGAAATAGAGCTTGGGCCAATTGCTTTAACCTCCACCCTCAACCCAAGGCAACATAAAAAAAAAAAAAATCGTGAAGAATAGGTAAGAAGTTCAAATAACAGTGAGCAATCCAGTTTGACAGAAACAGATTACTGAGCCAAACTGAATAATTTAAGTTTGGAGGTAAGGTTAGGATCAAATAGTAGAAGGCTCTAAATGATTAAATACTAGGCTTGAACTTTATCCTAAGGATAAAAAAATTTCAAACTCACAAGAAAGTGTTTGGAGGCAAAGGACAGACATGATCAAACCTACAAGGATTAGTATTCTATTTTCACCAAATGAGGAAATACAGGAGTAGATGAGAAAAACATGAAAAGAAAGTTATGGCACTGAAACTGACTCCAGGAAGCATATTACTCCAAGTAACAAAACTTCACTATTTTTATGAATCCATTTTGCCACATATAAAAATGGATATTTTTAATATTTGAAAAATGAGGACAAATTCTTCTATATAATGTTCATTAATATTATCAATGTAAGATCACTGTAACACTTCATTTTGGCCAGATGATGACTTATAAATTGAAGATGTACCTATGTTTATCTTTCTAGGAGAGACAAATTCCTATTTTAAATACCAGTACAAATAGACTGATAGACTCTAAAACTCATAGTTTTGACTAAAGCAGCCTTAAAGGTATGACAGATAATAATGTGTAATGTCACTGCAGCTGAACTCTGGAAATGTCTTTCCTGTGAGACTGCTGTGTAGAAGGGGGCTGACTTGCCTAGCTAGTAAGTGACTTTAATACACTACTTGTATATGCATCACAAATGTGAGCTGTTTTTTTTAATTCTCTACTCATTGTAGACATAATAATTCTCAGGAAGTGACAGAAATTTTTATTCTTTTGGAAAAATGGGCCGCATAAAAAGCCGACTATGCTTCCCGAAGAAGCACAGTCGTATAACTATGATATAACTAATGATAAAATAAAAAAGGAATGAGGTCAAAGAAAGGAGGCATTCTTATCCAAAAAAGTCATATCTGGATTACTTATGTAACAGTCGTATTTGCAAATTTGACATGTCTCAAAGTTTTAGAAAATCTCTCCTGCATCTGCCAAACGTCTGATTTAAGTTTTAGCCTAAGTCCCTTACAATTGCTTGCAAAGTTTCTTGTGTATGCCCAAATGCACAAATTCTAGGGAGTGGGTCCACAAACTTTATAAGCTTTTCAGTGAAGTCTAGACCCAAAACAGTCTATCACTGCTTTAGATAGAATAATCCATGAAAAGTATTTATGACACCTTTTGGCATGTAGTAAGAGTTCATTAAATATTAGTTATCATGGACGATCTTAGATTCAAACTCCAATGGTCTGCCTCCAAGTATGATTATTTTTTGGTGAACCTATGCTACCTCCTCATAATGGTGCACCAGGAAACAAGAGTGTATGAAGGTAAAAGGGAGAAACCTTCATGTTTTTCATCTTATGTAATTTCAGCAAGTGGAAAATGGTTAAATGAACACTTTAAGCACAAGAAAGAGTATTTGAAAAGACAAAGATTTGAATGCACAAGGTAATAATAGATGGATGCAGAAACAAGGAATGTACTCCTCTTAGTTTTTTTATTAGAGTGAATTTTGTGTCCAAATTCATCTTTTTCCCAATTAAGAACTTTTAAAATCCTTCCATCAGCCAATAAAAGGCTATGTTTCAAAGTCACCTTAAAGGGTTTTTGTCATTATAAGCCTGAAAAAGAAGCTCCTGAAAATATTAAGTTAGAATTTTCCTTTTAGGGATTTAATATTGAGACCCTAATTTCCTTTTTTTTAAATCCTCACCTCTTTGAAAATGTATTCAACATTGGCCCTGAATTCAAAGATGAACTGTAGCATGCTAAAAATAAGACACTTAGTGACATTCTCTACACAAAATACAAGCATCTTTCCCTAATGGTGTTAGTCTATACCTATGCAAAAGAATATCCAGGATATTTTTTAAATAAATGGTGGGTGTGTGCTAGGCATATGTGTACGTGAAGGTGTATCCATGAACGGGCACATGCCCATGCAAGGCTGTAGGAATGTACAAAAGTGTGTAACTGCAGGGTATGGGCAAGCTAGGGTGTACAATATGTGCAAAGGTATGTGTGTGTATATATATCTGATGGGAAAGACATACAAGTGTATTGCTCTTTTGTTTTTTACTATAGCAAATGTTTAAGAAAGATGAAATACAGACTTCAATGAAAACTAATGTCCTTTATCAATAGAGAAAATACATGTTCTATAATTTACCCACACTATCTACACATATCTAGAAAGAATCTAGTAATCACTTCCAAGAAATAAAAGCAACATTAGCCTCACTGCACATTTGATTCTGTTAATTGAAATAAAAAGAAATTTAAAAACATTAAAAACCAAAAATATTATTAACTATATATATTTTAGCTGGAAATATTCTTTATAAAGAAGCATGAACATTAATATCAGACAAAAGATTAAAGTTTCTAATAGTACCACTTTAAAACTCCCTTAACATACTTGTACATGGGGATTGTCACTCTAAGTCCTAACATCTATAGCTGATTTCATAAAGGGATAGCCATTAACACAACAATGACACGTCACCAGTTCAGTTGATGCAGAGCAACAAATAGAAAGCCACAACTCAAATGTTTCCTAGACTGTCATATCATTACCCTTCAAATACAGGTGTGTTATTAATCCAGTGAATCATAAATCTTTGTCCCAGAAAGATCCTTGCAATCTAGGGCATGGTTCTCCCAAACCCCAGATGTAAAGCTTTTATTTTATTCAAAACTTAATTAATAAATTTTAAAACAAGTCTGTTGCCCCAGAAACATGGAAAATTGACTATTATGCTTTAAAGTAATATCAAAGACAATTATTGCCAGTCACTTCATTTTAAACAACATATGAAACAGTAGCATCTTTCTATATAATTAAATAGGAGTTCCAATTGGATACCAGTGAGTTGAATGCTCAAGGCTGAAATGAATAAGTTGAATTAAATTCATGTCCATCAGTTTATGCAATTTGACAACTATGGGAAATTGTAACTTGGTCCTTTCACTTGAGTGAAGGATTTCACCATGCAGGGATAAATGATTATTTCTCAGAAGAAATAACAAAGCATTCTAGCTGGCCATTAAAAGTAGCAAATAATACCTGTTCTATGAATCTAGAGCATTTTAAATAAATCTTGTATACGTGATACACCACTTACTTTCATTAAAAGCATATTCAAATCCTTCCAGAGTATCAGGAAAATCAAGAGGTGGTTCATCCTTTTTCATTAGTTCATCCAAATCTATTCTAGATAATAAATCTGGAAAAGAAAATGATATGAAATTTAATGATATTCAGTTTCATAGTTAATAACAAAGGTTACATTTTGTATTATTTTGCTCCATTAGCATAATTTTTATGTGTTGCCTTAATTAATGGTGATATTAAATTTCTACGTTCATGAAATGCTATATTATGATCACGTAAAATATTAACACAGAATAAGTATTTTCAAAATCATAATTCTCAAAACAATCACAACTCAGATTATATGTATTCTAAATTATTAACTTCCCTTCAAAATAGACAGCTATCAATTTGTACTTTATTAATCTAATTCTATAGCTTTAAAAGTTTCAGACATTAATATTATTTTATAAGGTCCATTAAATCTTACATATAAATGAAACTACTGTTTATGAATGAGGGAACCTACTTGAATCTAAATAGTAGCATTATAGCATATTATTCAGTTTTTAGGGGAAAATCACTGTATTAAAATAAAACACACTAACTGGAGAAAACTGGTTAACACAAAGCAGTTTCTATTTCTTGCTGCATTTCACTTCATACAATTTTAAAATATCAAGTATTTTCAATAAACATTTTTGAATAATATTAGATGTACAGAAAAGTTTTAAGTACAGAGGGCTCCTGTATACCCCTCACCCATTGCCCCCTATAATTAACATCTTATATTACCATGTACATTTGTCAAACTATGAAACCAATATAGGCTTACTTTACTAGTTAGTATTACTATTTACATTTTACTATAATAATTTACTATTAATTACTATTAACTAAAACCTAGGCATTGTTCAGATTTCACCAGTTTTTCCTTATTGTTCTTTTGCTGTTCCAGGATCCCATCCAGGATGCCACACTGCACATAGTCATCAAGTCTCTCTAGTCTCCCCTGGTCCACGACAATTCTCAGCCTTTCCTTCTTTTTGACACTGACAGTTTTGAGGAGTACGGGTCGGGTATTTTGTAGAATGGCCTTCAACTTGGATTTGTCTGAAATTTTTTCCCATGATTAGAAATATAAGTTTTTGGAAAGGATACACAGAGGTTAAATGTCCTTCTTAATCACATCATGCCAGGGGAACATGATATCCACAAGACATGGCTGGTAATATTAAGCTTCATCACTTCATTAGGGTTTTTGCTTGGCTTATCCACAATAAAGTTACTATTTTTTCCCTTCCAGAGTCTATTCATTGAAGTGAATAGACTGGAAGTCACTAAGTCTGGCCTACTCTTAAGGGGGAGGACAGGAATTAAGCTCCAGCTCCTGCAGTGAGAATATCTACATATATTATTTGGAATACTTCTATAGGGAAGATTTGACCCCCTTATTTACAGATTTATTCAATCATTTATTTATATCAGTGTGGACTCATGAATATTTACTGTGTGCTTTGGATTACAATCCAATGCTACATTATTTTATTCAAATTTTTCCAGCCTCAGCCACTGGATGCTGTGCTAGTTTGAAACTGCTGTGTACCCCAGAAAGGCCACATTCTTTTAATCCTAATCCAAGACTGCGGGGAAAGCCATGTTCCTTTAATCCTAATCCAGTATTACAAGGTGGGACCTCTTGATTAGATTGTTTCCATGGAGATGTGACCCATCTCATTGTGGGTGTGGCCTTTTGATTAAATAGAGATATGACCCCGCCCATTCAAGATGGGTTTTAATTAGTTTACTGGGGTTCTTAAAAGAGCCAACCCAAAAAACAGAGAATGCAGATGCTTGGAGACAGACAGAAAGAGCTCAGAGAGGAGGCCACTGGAACCATGAGCTGAAAGCAATGAAATCTGGAAGCAAAGGACCAGCAGACGTCATCATTTGCCTTCCCTTGTGACAAAGAAACCCCAGATGCTACCTTTCCTCCGAGAAAGTATCTTCTTGTTGGTGCCTTAATCTGGACATTTGCATGGTTTTACAATTACAATTTATAACTTAATGAATGACTCCCCTTTAAAAATGTCAATCCAGTAGCTTTAGCAAACTGAAAAAGATGCTCTATCAGTTGGCTCATGTGTCCCTTTTACTTGCCCTGATCTTTAAATCTTTTGAGCACTTCCTTACTTTCTGTTACTACAGGATACCCCAGATTCATCTTATATTTTCCCTACCTCTGTCCTAGAATCAGCCTGCCAACAGGTTTTAACAAAATCTTTTAAGTTCATATTAAAGGATAAGGCAGAAGTTCTCACTACAGGTCATCATAAAGTCATATCCAAACTAAGGGAAAAAAAGTTAACTCCAAATTTATTCAATTCCAAAGAGAAGTGAAATCATTCTTGATAAAGCAACAAAAATATCTTGGGTATTGAGTTTTCTATTCAGTACTTACCAAGTCAGCTCTTCAAACTGCTCTATCCAGAATTTAGAAACAAATGTTTAAAATGGGAAAAAAAAAAGGAAAGAAAGAATTTAGAGACAAGAGAAATTCACTGCTTCCAGGCAGGAAGAGGCCTAATGTTGCTAAAATAAGTTTTTTGGGGCCCCTAAAAATGGAAGGGTAAAGAACAAAAAGTGAGAGATACTATGGAGAGAGTTGAATGAGTGGCTTTTTATTAATCAGATTTTTAAAATAAAATGCACAATCTGATTAAATATATAAACCTCAACTCCCATACAAAAATATATTATCTTCACATAAAAAGTTTTCAATTTCTCTACTAAAACAGAAATATCACATAATATTCATGCTGAGCTAAACAAAGGAAAGGGACATATCCTGCAAGTTCCTGATTCATTAGTAAAGCTCTGAATATTATGTAAAACTTTGCAAAAGAGAGTAAAGACAGAAGATTTTTTTAAATATCAAAAACTGACTTAGAAGATTTCCATTTTCTCCTTCCAATGAATTGAGGTTCCAGGGCAAAATCAGGTGTCTTCACTTCAAAGTCCATAGTCCAAACTTAGAAACCTTTTAACCAGACACATAGAAACCATCGAATACATTAAGCAGATATATTATGTCTAATAGACATTTTCTCTTTCAATCAGCTCAGATCATATAACATCACTGAACAGCTATATATCACTTTAAAGATTTCAAAGCACTTTCCCAACATTACCTCATTTGATCATCACTGGCTTTCAGACAAGGAAATGAGCTCAGACAGGTAAAATGGCTTACCAAAAATTATAGCTAAATAGTAAGTGGAATTAATAGAATAAACATACTTCCTAATCTCTAACTCAGCACTTTTGAAGTCACCGTATTTACTGTATATGCCATATCAATCTTAAAATATTCTGTCCCCTCTACCCTTCCCCCATTTACAAGTTCACTATTATGAATTTTTTAAATGTACTTTTGCTTTCCTCAAAATGTTCCAACTAAATAAAAAGGCATTCTTAAAATGCTCTGCCAATTAAAGAACCTGATAAAGACTTTTTTCAACAGCATTGATAAAACATGTAGAAACTGTCAAATATATATATATATATATATATTGCTTTGTAAAAGGAAATCAGCACTGTGTAGTTGTATTTTCAGACATTAGGTTCCAAAGTCAGTGTATTAGCCAAAAATCAAGCATAATAAAAAAATTCTATTGAAAATACCTTCAATTACCTATAAAGTATAGAATAGTCGAATCCATAAAATCTAAATATGCATTAGATGTGACAACCCTGTTTTTTCTAGAACATGCCCCTGGTGATTAATGTGACTCTGCAACTAGAATTCTAAACCTCAGCTAAACATACACAACAACTGCATAAAAATAACATTTGACATCTTTATTAAAACTCAATGAGATAATTAGGTATTTAAAACATAATAAGAATTTTGCTTCTGGCCATAATAGAGTAACAGGAACTGTGTATTTTCTATTCTCAAACAACAAGAAAACAGGAGACTGCATGTAAGACAACAGTTTTCAAAGACTTCAGACCTAAGGACAGGATTGTACTCATTGAGAGAAAGGAAACAAAGAAAGCTTATTGCCTTGAGGCAGTTTAAGGCACAGAAAGATGGAGGAACCCAAACAGAGTATGAGGGTCTTGCTGAGTTGAGGAGATAAAGATCAGAGTTTGAGTCATCCAAGGTGACCAGATTTGAAAGCAGATAATAAAAGCAGAAGAATCGTCTCAGAGAGAAAGAATTCTAAACAAAGCTACAGTGGGATTCTCTTATGAGTACTGAACCATTTACATAGTACAAAAAATTACCCAAGAACAGAAAACGTGGAAAGTAGAACAATTCCCGAAGTACAAACATAAGGCTACAGATAGCTTGTTGTCCCATCAGGCAGAGGGGAAAGACCTGGTAATATAAGAGGCATCAGATAAAGCTGTCAGTGGGGTATCACCTAAGTAGTAGGGCTGACTAGGTCTTAGGAAAACAAAACAAAACAAAATATTCAGCACCAAATGATTCTTTATAGGACTATAACAAAATCTAGCACCCAAACATGGAAAATACACAATATCTAGTAATTACCCAAAATTACCAGGCATGCAAAGAAGAGGAAAATATCTATAAGCAACGGGGAAAAAATAAACAAAAACTGAAGAAGAAATTAGAAAGATGATAGAATTAGCAAGAAAGGATATTATAAATCTTTTTTCATTATGGTCCATGTGTTTAAAAAGGCAGAAAAAAACATGAACACAACTGAAAAATGGAAGACATATTTCCAACTTTTACAGATGAAAAATACAATATCTAAATTTAAAAAGTAGACTGTCAGGATATAATGAATTAAAATATAATAGAGGCCTTTGCACTATCATGATGCCTCACCATCTAAGACCCTATTATTAAGTCCTTAAGCGACCATCCTTGACACCTGCTTATAAAATATTTAAACAGCTTTTCCCTCTCTTCCCCACATACTACCCAAGTTTGTACCTCCACAGAAGTCAAATACAAACTCCCTGTATTAGTCAGCATTCTCTAAAAGAACCAACAGGAGATATCTGTAAATACGAGATTTATGAAAGTGTCGCATGCAACAGTGGGAATGGAAGAATCCAAAGTCCATAGGGCAGGCTGTGAAGTGGCTCCGATGAAGGGTCTGGATGAACTCCACAGGAGAGGCTCTTCTTCAGCACTGCTAGCTGAAGAAGCAGTGCAAAAAAGTCTCTCTTCTTCCATAAAAGTCTTTAACCAACTGGATTATCTTTTCGGTGGCAGACAAGCCTTAGTTGATGGCAGATATAATCAGCCACAGATGCAATCAATGGACTGATGATTTACTATACCAGCCTTCTGGTTTATCAGCCAGCCATGAAATATTCTTGCAGCAATAGTCAGGCCAGTGCTTGCCTGACGAGATAACTGGGCATCATCACTTGGCCAAGCTGACACCAGAAACTAACAAGCACAATTCACCCTTGTCAACTTGACAGCTATACACATGACCTTGAAACATGCTTAATTTCCAAATAGAGCACGATAACAGACATATGTTTTGCCTAACAACACTCAACTGTCCTGTAAAAAACTGTAAATGCACTGCATCTTGTACGGTATAAGCCTATTAGGTAACAGTCACTCTTAAACTTCATATCCTATGAATTAAGTACTATAACATGAACAACACAACTTATGTCATGAGAGAAGAGGAAAATAAGATATTTGTTTATGTACAAATGCAAACACACTCATAAAACAGAGAGGAAATATTCATACCATCACAGTCCTCATTTCTGAAAATGGTCAGGTGGTCACAGTTCATATGTCTCACTACCTTCTTCCATTACCCATTCCATGTTCCCTTTACTCTCGGCAAGCATTTCAGCTGGCCATGG